>NW_022987567.1:3380000-3622500 GCF_902827165.1 Trematomus bernacchii
AGTGCAGTACTGTTCCTTGTGCATGTTTCTGATTTAGTTTCCGACTGGTCATCAACCTCACTATTATAGAAATTATACAAAGGATGGTTTTGTGCCTGCAGGTGATTGAAGAACTGTTTTCACTGCTCGCACCGAAACGCAGACGCATCGATGTACTCTTGCATTCGGACCAGACTTACGCTTAGAGACAGTGGAAGACGTGTTGGAGATATCAAATGGGATGATTTGAAGAAGTAATTACCACAGGGAATGAACATTAGTCCAAACAGGTTTTTCTTTTAAATCTCATACAATTAATCATCTCAGAGAAAATGTGCATTTGAATGGACAAAGCTCATTAAACTGACTTGTTAATGACCAGATATAAAACCCATGGCTGCCATCAGGAAATCAGCTTGATTGTCGATACTTTTTTAACACTTATTTTTATCAAATAAATAGCTTGTTTCTACGATCTGTTTTGCCTTTGGAGGTTTATTCAGGCTTGGGGAGTATTGGAATACATGTAACGAGATTAATTTATGCAAACAAATTCATTACTTTTATATTGTCAAACTTAGATAAGTTTACTTTCTGTTACCGATTATAGGTTATTAGTCATTGTAACATACTACATTTACGTTATATACATTAGCATTTAACAGAAAAACACAAACTAAAAGGAACTTACCGCACATGTCAACAGATAAGCGCACAATAGGGGTCAAACAGGTGACCTCTCTGTTTGTGGGGGGTCTTTCTAACCAGCAGGGCCGCCTCCCTGCCAACCAACACACAGCCTCTCCATCTGAACGCTTTATTCATGTGCCCTCATTCCCCTCAGAGACACTTCTAGAGGCGAGGGCTGTGAATTATGGAAAACAGGAAGTGCAGAAACTAGTGCGTGTCTGAGTAGTGTGTATGATGGTCTCATTACTCAGCTGTGAGTGTCTGCAAAATGTGTGTGCAAGTGTTCATGTGTGTGTGTTTTCCTGTGCCTGCATGTGTTTTTCTTTGTTTGCAGGCTAGTTTGTTTGTTTGTGTGTGGGAAGATCAAAAGACTGTGGAGGCAGTAAAGTTTTCTTCTTGGATACCTGGATAAGAACTTTTTTAATGCCGGAGGAGGGTCTGCACAACTAATATCAGACATTCACATTGTGCATCACTATACATGCATGCATACTATGCTAAACAAATGCATTTTTATTTCTGTATTTCTCATTGCATCTTCCCACTCAAATGACCTTGCATTATTATTTTCTTTACGGGATACATATCCAAAGTTGAAACACCTTCATTAGGGGAGTCTGACTTAGATGTATTCAAATATGACAAAGACTACTGCTTCAAAGACAGGTTAAACAGCTGCAACCCATTACGTAACCCAAGCAGTCTTTCAGTGTCAAATTCTGTGAACATCAACGCAAATTAACAAAGACAAAAATATATTTTTAAGTGGCAAAGTCAAAACCTCCGACTTCAACAGCCTTAAACATACCACGATCAAACACAACTATGTTTTCAAAAAAATACCCAAAAGAGGAAAAACATATGAAAAGATAATCATTAGTTTGGATGTTAGATGGTGTGGTCTTGATTCTTAAATACAGCTGATAACCAAACACTAACATTACGCTTGTACACTACAGTGCAAGAATGTTTACAATGGTTCTCTGTAGCCCTGCTTGCTCAGCTGTCAATCACACACATGCCCCCGCCCCCTCAGAGGCTTGGAGCCTCAAGGAGATTTTCACATATAAATCAAATATTTTCATCCTTCCTCCACAAATAATATTAACAATTTATGTAAAGACTCATTTAAATCATGATGACCGCACAAAGGGATATTTTATTTTACAATTTCAGCTGTGAGTGTAAAATATCATTCGGAAAATTTCAAATCCTCCAGTTTGTTTATCCCTCAAAGCAAGGAAGGCACGGCTGCAGGCTTCTCATCAACATGCCTGTCAAACAGCAAGCTGAGACCACAGGAGGTCCCTGGGGTCTGTCTGACCACACACACACACACACACACACACACACACACACACACACACACACACACACACACACACACACACACACACACACACACACACACACACACACACACACACACACACACACACACACACACACACACACACACACACACACACCACACACACACACACACACACACACACACACACACACACACACACACACACACACACACACACACACACACACACACACACACACACACACACACACACACACACACACACACACACACACACACACACACACACACACACACACACACACACACACACACACACACACACACACACACACACACACACACACACACACACTCTGCTTCCCAATGTTTTTTTGTTATATGAACACACAACACACACACACCACTTCACATACATTTCATATGCAGCCGTTGTCCTGAACGACCTTTGATGTGTCTCCATGTGGAAACAAATAATACAACAGAAAATGATTATAACTCAATAATGCAAGGCAGTGAACGATGAAATAACCCGTGCATGGAGCGTTATTATGTGCATCATTTAAAGCAGCGTTGGTTGAGGGTGGGTGTGCTTCAGCTTAATGAAGTGAAACACACTTTTGTGTATCATTTATAAAGAGCACTTGGTCCCATTATTGATGACAACTCTTACGTAGATTGCATGAAATCAAGTTTTATTCATAAAGCACATTTAAAAGCGATTTTTGGTCGAGCCAAAGTGCTGTACATGTAATAAAAACACATTACTACAAAGCAGAGATGGAGTACTCGAGTCCTGGACTCGGACTCGAGTCGGACTCGAGTGCCGATTTTCGGGACTCGTGACTCGACTCTGACTCGCGCACTGATTGACGCGACTCGGACTTGGACTCGTGAATTCTCGCGCACGATGACTTGGACTCGGACTCGGACTCGTGAATTATCGCGTACGCTGACTTGGACTCGGACTCGTGAATTTTTCCCCCCATGATGACTCGGACTCGACTTGTACATTGACGCTCCGACTTGGACTCGGACTCGAGCAAGTTTTCTATGGAGTCTGATGTCCTCTATCCTGGCGTGTGCACCGGCTGCGAGGCGAGTTCACGTACTGGGCCCCGCTATTCCAGTCTAAAGATGTCTAGAGACACACCCCGCATCGTGCTGTATGCTTTCACACATTCTGCTTCCACATTGGAAAAGAGCAGCGCAAAATGCTCTATGTGGAAACAATATTGAAGAGAAGGCTCTGTAACACATTACTCTAAACATCGAGTTCAGACATATAGGCTGTCTTGAACACTATCATCAGAGTAACGTGATCTAATCAATACATAAAGATTCAGCCGATAACACGAAAGCACATGGCTACTTAACATGCAGAATGACGTCATTTTGCATGCTAAGTAGCCATGTGCTTTCTGGAGCTAAATCTTTATCAGTAAACCGATTTAACCGGTAAAAGTTCCTTCAAAATAAGAGTCCCGATCTTATTACTATCAAAATAAAAGTGCAAAACGAAAACTTTACCATAGGAAAATATTGGCATACAAATATAATCACTTCTCTAAAAGGTAACTCATTTTAAACATCGTTTATTTATATATAATAATAATAATAATAATATTAATATTAGTAATAAGCTTTATATTTGTATAGCACCTATTACAAGAATTGTAGCCAAACTGGCTTCACAGCAGTTCAATAGACAGATTAGTATAACATGACAGGATAAAAGCAATGTAGAGGAGCAGCTACATTTCAACACATATATCCACGAAGATTAATACATGAAGACTTGTGACTCGGACTTGACTTGGACTCTTCTTAGGTGACTCGGACTCGGACTCGGACTCGAACACAGGTAATGATGACTCGGACTCGGACTTGACTCGGACACTCCTTGGGTGACTCGGACTTGGACTCGGACTCGAACACAGGTAATGATGACTCGGACTCGGACTCGACTCGGACATTCCTTGGGTGACTCGGACTTGGACTCGGACTCGACTACGACTCTCCCTTGGTGACTCGGACTTGGACTCGGACTCGAAGAGTGGTGACTCGAGAGTGACTTGGACTCGTGAATTGGTGACTTGACTACAACACTGCTACAAAGATTCAATAAAGAACCTAAGATAAACTATTTGCCTGAAAGCGCTTATTATTTTTTCTTTATTTAAGAAAGCATGAATTAATTTGGCAATACAAAAAAAAGTGTTAAAAAAGCGTATTCTAACATGACCTAGAGTCTATAATCATTGCAAGAGCCCCTTACTGTAAATGACAGTCATCAGCCTTCTTAGAAAATGAAGTAGTGCTTGTGTATGGATACAAAAGTCTGAGATCAAAATAAATGTTGACCTGATCTACTTCTTTGACAAGCCTAAAACAATCTACAGCAGGCTATCAAAGTATGTATTGGAGCACAGTTGCGCAGACACTAAGTATAGGGTTAACAAGCTTATTTCAATCTGGGTATTCTGTGTTTTTTCTTGTAAGTGAAAACTATGGACTTGGGCCTTTGCTGACACAGTCTATGTCAGCTTTTTAAAGATGACATAAAAAGACTGGATTCCCATCTCACTGAACAAATATCATTTCCAAAAGTACATAAAAGGGTATGTGAACCTCTGTTGCTACGGCAGTGTTTGATTTACAGTGTGTTTGATTAAGATTCATAAAGCAAAGAGCAGCGAGGAGACAGAAATGATGGTTGGGGATGCAAAAATGAAGAAGACAGATTAATTTTTAACACCGGCATGGAGAACGCGCAGCAGTAAAATGTAAGCGTCTGCATTATTTACTTTGCATCATTTACCATATGTGTGCAGCAGCAAAGCTTTCCTGCGTATACCAACAACATCAGTCAGGAATAAATGGATTATGTTTGTTTCCAATTGGATATTGAGTTAAAGGTGGGGTATGTAATTTTGGAGAAATCAGCTCGAGTGCATAAAAAAAGTATAATTTGAAAATACACAACCGGAAAAAATCTGCCACTTCCTTACAGAGCCCCTCCTCCAACACACACGAACGCGCACATGACCAATGAGGGCACGAGATAAGTTTGTGCACAGATGGAAGGCTGACAGGCAGGTAGGCCATCCAGTTATTTTAGCCGGGCCAGCTAAAATGATTGGTCGTGCTTTTTACAGCGCCACGGCTTCCACAGATGAATTTTTTAATGTATTTATTGTCAAAGCATTTAAGATATTCATTGCTATCGGGGTGTTAAGAGCATTCCATGGAATATAACAAAAAGTGTTTCTGAAGTGAATTACCTACCACACTTTTAATCTCTTAAATAAAATCCTTCTTGCGTGACAGGCACACGTGATATTTACTGTAACATATTGAAATCTGACGTGCCATAAATGAATCAATACGGATGATGGACAGGAAACCGAGAGCATCGGAACCCAAAGATTCAACATCAATTATATTATTTCCATCTTTCAAAACTGATCTGATCTAAATGTTCCCTTCTGGTCTTCCTTCCTGTTGGTCCCAGTAAAGATCCACAGAGAGAACCCTGAAGGTGAAATCTACTGCTGTGTCCCTATTTCATTCTGTTAGTTCACTTCTATTTAGTACACCATGTACTTGTTAGCAGAGGTGTGGACTCGAGTCACATGACTTGGACTCGATTCAGACTCGAGTCACCAATTTGATGACTTTGGACTCGACTTGACAAAATCACAAAACACTTGCGACTCGACTTGGACTTGAACACCAATGACTCGGGACTTGACTTGGACTTGAGCCTTCTGACTTGAGGTGACTTGATAATTTAATTCAGGGGTCTCCAACACGCCGATCGCGAGATGCCGCTAGAAGAGCAGACTCCCGTCGGGGAAAGCAGAATCTCCAGCCGCTGCAACTCTTGCTGAGAATCCTTGCAGGCAGGGGCGGGTCTTTATTTAGCTGGGCCACCATGCGGCCAATCATATGTGAGGACACACTAGGATCATACCATTATGTGAAAGAAGGGTGGGGGGCAGACGCTCCAAAGACAGCAGGTGTAGTGGTACAGGCCAGCTACAGAGCGACGGGGAGACGGGGAGACAGATTTAAATGCAAGCGCGTCGGAAAAAGTCAAGAAATTAGCGAAAACTGAAAAAAGAAGCAGCTTCTGGCTGCATTTCAATGATATTGGAGAAAGCAAAGCTGAGTGCAGGATTTGTAAAATGAAAATAACCTTCAGAGCAGGGTTTTTTTTTGGTAACCACTCAGGATTTATTGCCAGAGGTGGGAGAAGTTCAGATCTTGTACTTGAGTAAAAGTACCAGAGTGTAGGAATACTCGGTTACAATAAAAAGTCCTGCATTCAAAATGTTACAAGTAAAAGTACAAAAGTATTATCATCAAAATACAGTTAAAGTACCACCTGCAGAGGGATCTAGATTCAGGTGTTCTTTTCCCCATAGAGACGCCTCGCTGCACATTATCCCTTGCATAAAGATAGGTTGTGGGTCCCTTATAACATGTTGTACACAGTGGAAATAAACATTCTGGTTACCTCAACATCAGGGATCTTATCCATTAAACTCCTTCTGAATCAAACCGTCACGGTAGCCTTACCTTACTGATCCCTCTTACAATAGAAGAAAACACGTTACTTTACCAACAGAGAGAAAATGGATTATTACAGTATTAATGTGACTAATAAAGAGCAGTTTAATTATTAAGTATTATTCTGTTGATCGATGTCATTACATTTGGTGAAAAGCACATAATGACTTGTTTAAGACTCGTTTTGTCAAAGTTTAGGACTTGGACTTGACTTGAACTTGCCCATCCTGACTTGAGACTTGACTTGGACTTGAGCACAAAGACTTGAGACTTGACTCGGACTTGCAAAACAATGACTTGGTCCCACCTCTGCTTGTTAGTGAGTGATTCTCAACCTGGGTATTGCTGCTGAAGCAGAACGAGGCTGTTGTGCACTAGCCACAAAGGAAAATATGACTTATTTTTGTTTTTGTTATCTACGGCAATCTATGGACGGATCATTACCACCAACATATGACTGCAACTATCACATGCAACTTGTTTGTCCACTTGAGAATTGTATTGTGCCGTTTACAGGAGCCACTGGTTATGCTGCAGCTTTACTCCCTTGACCGCTATTTGCATAAGATCGTCCCTTCGGCTCAATTCCAAACCGATCCCTACACCCGCTCCCTAACCACTTCACCTCCGTTTAAGATTAAGTATTAAGTGCTGTTTAAACCAACTAATGGGGAGGGGAAGTTGGTATTTCCACTACATACTGTAACCAAGATGGCGACTATTGAGAGTAAAAAGTGTCCAGCGAAACACACTCACACAACCTTTTGACCGTTATGCAAACACCATCTGGGAACTCATATTGGATGTTGGCCTAGTGTTCAATGTGAAAGCAGCAATGCACTGAAATCAGTGGAAGTGGAAGTATGGTGAAATGCAAATTGAGACCCAGTGAAGGTGAGATGAGGCTTTCAGCTCCTCCCATATAAAGAAGCAGGGACTGCCAAGATTAAAAAAGATCTCAGATAATAAACAAGCCTGATCATGCTCTGCCAAGAAAGCTATATCATAGTCTCCTTAATCTACTTTTGGCTGAACAATCCTGACAGGGAAACCTTTCTAAAACACGGAGAACCGTTACAGGGTAAAGCTGCTTAACTACACAAAAAGTGTAGCACCTTGTTTCTGGGGTTAAATGTTCCCCTCAAGCCTTACAAGTTAAGGTCCTTACACACCAAACTGACACCAAAGAACACCGAAGAACACGTCCCGGCGTAACGTCGCCTCACGTCTCCTGCGTCTCCTGCGTCTTGGCCATGTTTCGCACTGGAACACACCGCAAAGACTTCAGCCGACGGCCAAGTAGCACGTACGAACTGCGCATGCGTGAGTGGCAATAACTCTCCTTACCAGCAGGCGGCGGTTGTGTGTATTTTTTTTCTACAACGAGAAGCTCGAGAGCTGGAGTTAAATGAAATCTCAGATTTGCCTTCTTAATAGTTTGTTTGGGTCTCTCACTTCCGTTTCACTTCTCATGCACTGATTCGCTAAGCTGAACAGCCAATCAGAGTGATTTCTTTGGCCGACGGCCTTTAGCAGACAGCCTCCCGATTCAACATGTCGAATCGGCGGCGGAAGGTGTCGGCGCGGCCGAAAAGACACGACGGTGCAGTACACACCAAGACACACCAATATGAGTAGGGTGACACGACGCTCATCGACGGCCCGACATCTATCGACATCTATCGACATCTATCGATGCCGAAAATCGGCTTGGTGTGTAAGGACTTTTAAAAGCTATTTAGCACTTTTATTTAACATGAATTAATGAACATGTTGAAGCTTTTTATGGGGACGGTATTAGGCGAGGCAGGCAGTAAGAATCCTGCAGTCAGCACCCATAAATAACCACTGCTTAGCACCAAGTAGCAGTTGATGCCATCCAGGTCTATGGAGGACACTTAAGGGTCGCAGCCAATTTAAATAAACAGCTGACTGGGACAGGTGTTCATGAATAATGCTGAACTAACCAGTGCACCTCTTGGCTTCTTTAAAACAGGCTTTCCACCTGTGTCCATCTGTGCGATCATCAAACTGCTGCATTAGGCTGAAATGAAATGACAGAGACATTTCTTTAAAGAGGCCCCATTTCACTATTCCAAGTTTTTTTGTGTTATATATATGTATGCATGTAAATGGTCTCCACTAATGCGGGAACGTTTGTTTAAAAAAAAAGACCACTGAAGTCTATCTATAGCTTTCCCTATTCCATTTTATAAAGATAAAGTGATACAATCACCAAAAAAAAAAATATATGTTTTTTCAACAAATGTTTGATATAACTTATATATATATATATTTTTTTACAAGCAACCTGTGTTGGTGGTGCAAATAATGAAAGAAGAGGATAGTAGAATGAAGCCAAACCTTCAAGGGAAAGTGTATTGAGTATCCGGCTGTGTCATCAGAGACTGCAGGTCACCTCTCCTAACAACACTCTACATTGGTTTCTATTCCACTGAGCAGAACGAGTGATGCACATTCCCCTGTACACATACAGATTCAACAATACATGTACTAATCGTAATACATAGAAAATGGAAGCTAACTTTAATAGAGGTTAAACATTGGAACAAAACACGTTTAGAACATTGAAATATTGATAGTTTGGTATATTTTTAAAGACCTAATTCGCAAACTGGGGTTCTGGTATGGATACTAAGACTTTCCTTTTGGTGCACCAGTTATTGTTTGCAGTCTAATTAAGATGAAGCTGAGAGAATAAAAGAAAAAAAATCTGAGCCGATGGGACAAAGAGAATCTTTTGTGCAGATGACGATAAAGATTTGTCTTGATTTCTTAATGATTTTTTTAATGAACAAGTTCGACCACAGCTTCAAGAACAACAATGTAACGGTGTAATTACTGTAAAGGGGGTAGCAACTCTCAGTCAGACCTGTATTAGAAGATGTTTGCCTCTGAGGTGTTCAGACTCATTTGTCAATGTAGTGTAATTGGCTTCTCTGCTCTCCCATTAGAAACCCTTTAAGCCTGCAGTCATTTCAAATACTCAACTCAACTATTCCATCTATACTGCAAGTCGACTATCTCTCATCCAATCAAGAACAAGTGACAGACTGATGCTCCCTGCCAGCGACACAGCCTCTCACATCGGAAATGTTTCATTATCATCTCCGTCTCATTTGCCGATCATATCTGGGCTGAGTTTTTTCAGCTGAAGTCAAACTCAATACAGATTTCAACATCTCAACACTCTGACAAGAGCCTTTTTGAAATTATACTTCTCTACAGGCTGTTGTTTTTATTTTTGTTTACAATGACTCAGTTATATTTAATTGTCCTGTAAGCCATGACTGTGTGGCAGTGAGTCAGTATGCACAAAACCAATTAAATAATATGTTCCCCTCTTTTTCTAGGTGTTAAACCCGCAAAAGTTTGTTGAAGTAGAATTTATTTTCTTGCTTCCCAAGGAGATAAGCCTCTCTTTATATTTTTTGTAAAACTCTATTAATAAGCCATTAAAAGCCAATAATTTATTACGACCAGCTTAAAACTTTAGTGACAAAGTTAATCCAATCCAAACCCCACCTGCAGCTACTTCTTACACAACTCCTAGCTAAAACACAATTAGTTCCTAAATGTGAAAACACAGAAAACGATAGGAAGAAATAAGTATGTGCCTGATATGGCATCTTCAGAAACATGCTGAAAATGGCAACAGCAGAAGTTGTACAAATGTACATTGTTGGCATATAAGCTTAGATCACCTGATTCTATTAATAAAGCAGCGCCTGTAAGTGAGTTCAGGCAGATATCTCAGATGTGCTGCTGCTGCTCGCACATGACAGATGATCTCAATGCATTATACATCAACTCAATAGGGCAATGTGCTGTGTTAAAGCCTTCAGTGCTGGCTCACTTCTTTTCTCTGAAGTGCACTGCTCATCAGAAAGCTCGCTGCTGCCATCTCATAAAGCAGCTACCTGTATGCTCTCAGACAAACTTTCTCTGAGAGAGACGTTACTGTCAATCACTGCTCTGCTGAGTTTGCAGTATTCTTACGGGGAGTGACAAGGTCAGAGCTTCGAAGCCAAATATCAACTCAACGCATATTCTGCATTCACACAGCAACCCTGGCTGGCTGAAATACTCTTGGCAGAATGTAGAAGCAGTGGCCAAAGTGCTACTAAGGGAGAACATTCCCAGTTGAAGAATAGCAAGGAAGCTGACCTGTCTTAATGGAACACATTTTGGATACGAAATGACATTAATTGAAAACCTTGAATCAAGAATGTTTTCAAGTTTGAGTTAGTGATTCACAGAAAAGTAGAAGTGCATTTGAAGAGTGCAACATTGAGGAAGTTAACATATATTTTAATATCATGATTTGAATCCTCTCTAGAAAGTTGGAGTAAAAAGTTATTCCTCGGCCCATGCGTCCCCCATGCACCAAGTTCAATCAGGCTTCACTTTTTTAGACAGACAAACAAACAAACAAACCAAAAACATAACCTGCGAGGCAGAGGTTTGTTTGTTTGTTTGTAGCCTTTATTTAACCAGGTTAAAAAATCCCATTGAGATCAACGATCTCTTTTTCAAGGGAGACCTGCGGTACATTAGTTACACATAAAAACAAACAGAAAACAAAAGGACATCACAACATAATTACAGGGGTATACATTAGCAACCTATTTACATTGACAGGTATCCAATAACATTACATCCAACCGTGCTTTAAAACGATGCAAGGGAATCAAAATGCTCAGTTTCAATATTTTTTGCATGGTGTTCCAAGCCAGAGGAGCAGAGGTAATTATGGAAACTTCATTTGAATTCAGCACATCACCAATTCCTCTGAATTAATTTTTTAAGTAAAACCCCCTTGATAAGCTGCAGAGCAACCACCATGGAACATCAGCATTTGTGTGAAACAGGATGCCGCATGCCAGCTTTCTAATCTCCATCATCATGGATATTTCATGACTGTAAAAAGAAATGTCAAATTCCCTCTCCGGCCCTATTTTACATGTCTGTGCACTCAACAACACTCTCCTGTGGATTCAAAGGCCTCTGAGAAGACAGCACTGCGCTAACCTCCGCTGGGCATCAAAATCCTGTCAAACAACCCTTCTCGCATCCTGCAGTAACGCTCCGTCTTACTGACGGCTATCCACCCGCAATACACAGCTGTTTTTGATGCCTTCAATGCTCAGCTATGCAGAAAATTAACTCCAGCAGCTATCACATCCTCGCAGGCCAATCTAAACATAGCATCTTACTCTCTTCTATCATATCCCTTCCCTCCATCTCTATTCCTCCCTCCCTGCTGGATATGTAATCAAGATGACGTCCCCCCCTACGCCCCCCTCCACATCAAAGATCAATCTACACCTCCACATCAGCAGCAGTCAATCACCTGCGCACTATTTCAATTGCAGGCGTGCATTAGTCCCTCTGCACCTCTTCACATGTCAAGCCTCTCACGCTGTGTGCCCGCAATAATCCGCTGCGCTCCCTAAAGGTTATTCAGCTGTTTTATAGTCTATGATTTATTTTGTCTCTTTATCCGCTGCATCATTTTCTACAAGGTTAGGATCATTTAAATGGGCTTTTTAGCAATAAAAAAGAGGCTACTTTAGCATGTTAGAGTGCAATTGTCTGGGGGGGTGTTAGACTGTACTGTTATGAGGCTGAGGGCATTAAACTGTATGTGTTATACTTCCAGGGAGAGTCTATTTATTAAATGGGCGTAAGTGGTTCGGGGGGGGGGGGGAATGGGTGTCTACCAATTGGAGGATCAGTGGTTCGATCCCTAGCCTCTGCAGTCAACATGTAGAAGTGCTTGTGCAGGAAACCCTAATTGCTCCAGTAGGCATGGCCATTTAAAGTGCACGTACTGTGAGCTTCTTTGGATAAAAGCCAGCTGAGTTACAGATAGAGAATTATTTAACTCTATTATTCTCCATTGTTGTCCTTGCCCTAGTTCTTGCTTCTCTGTCTACAGGCAGCGGGCATCTGGTGTTGGGGTTTGGGCACTCTACATATGGTAAGCTGGAGCTTGTTTTCTCAGGATTTCTTCGTCAGCTGCGTTAAGAGATGACTCCTTCTTACTTTTGAATATGCATAAAGCAAGGTTGTAAACATTCTCACCTTCAGGACTGAATATGGTATGAGTCAGAGAGTACATTTCATCTAACCGATGTCTCTTGGAGTCTTGCTTCTCACTATGAAATGTAACTGAAATGAAACAAAATGTCTTGCTGATGGAATGTTTGATTACAGGCTTTGGTTGGACGGAGCAGTTTAAGAGAACATTACTTCAGAGATTGTTAGGCAGACGCTGTGTCACTACAGTGTTTCAGAAAATGGCTCTGTCAATTCTCCGGCCTTAACTTGCATTAAATCTTCAGCGTTCAGTGCCATCACTTTGAAGCTCTCCTGTGTACTACTTGCAATATATGAATGAATAACTAAAAGGAAAACCACTTTCACATCAAAGTGGATTCAACTTGGAAACATTCCAGTAAGGGCACAACCCCAGCATCCCCTCCGCTGCTAAATATCATCTCTGAAACATTTAGCCTCAGAGGTAAGAGCGATGCCAGGCAGGTCTCCACTGACAGAGCCGGCGCACACACACACACACACACACACTGGGTCTTTCATTCTGCTGTCAGCTGTCTCCGTCAATGCAACTCTTTTCCTCCTCCTCCTCCACCACACACAGTCGGGGTAATGGCAGGTCTAAAAAGACGTGGGAGGACAGGGGATTGTGAGACAGATGGGTCCTGGCACCAGCCGAAAACCCAAAGTCTGACACTAATGGGCCAAAGAGAGACGGGCCCATTTGGGCCTGGTACTGCTCAACCAGCAAGCAGCAAAACACAATAAAATGTCCTGGTAGTCACCTGAACAAAGTTAAATCAAATTTGATCTCATATGTGTGTTAGTTTATTCTGTTAATCAGGCTAATGTTAAGTTGGAGTCTCAACCATAAATGCATGTTGACACCTATTGATTTAGTGGATCTGGACCAATTCCATAGTACATTTCAGTCTATTTGTATAAATCTCATATTTTACAAATTGTGTTTTTGTCCATTTCATGTTGTTTCCTGCATTCCATTCCATTCAGTAGAGTGGGGAAATCAATTATGAAAACCAATTATGAAAACCTTAATTGACATTGTACATGCACAACAAGATTATGTTTGCTTTACAAGCAGCATAGGAATAATGCAATATAAGTATTAAAAAAATCAAGTACAGAAAAAATGGAGGATATAAGACACATAGATTGCATTCAATAAAACAACATATTATAGCAGCAATGCAGTAGTGCAAACATGTTCACGTCAATCTTATAGTCCTAGATAGCGTGGAGAGGGGGTAAATGGGCTCTGAACACTCCCTGGGTGCAGCTGATGACCCGCTCAGAGCTCTCTGCGACGGAGCAGCTGATGTAGCGCGTCGAGATGTCATAAGTAAAGATGCTTTGGATGCTACAGAAAGTATAGCTGTTGTTTCACTTCTTTACTTTAAGTGCTGTGGTCACGGCACTAAACAAAGCTGGAGTTTAGAGACCGGAATTATTTATATTATAGACCAGTTTGATGGAGATTATTGTATTACATGTTTTACTTTAGACAATGAACAGTATTGAGACCTTTAAGTGGCTGCATGAGGTAGGTTATACTAGTGTGAATGTGTCCGGGATCTTCTGGCACAGTACACATGCTGGTAAGGAGACAGTTTTTGTATCTGTATTTAAGTCTGATGTCCATATATGTGTTGAAATAGGAGCAGTTTGGTCCTCTTTGACATAAGGATCATTTAAAAAAGCTGTCCAAATGGTTTTGCCTGTATTATTGTCAATTGGTAGATGAATGCGGGCGACGGGGGTGTTGGAGGATGTGTTCGTCTCAAGTGCTGATAATTGACCAAAGCTTATTTATGATTCATTGTGATGCCAGATGTGCCTTTCAATCCTCAGTCAGTCAGTTTCCACTCATTCGCCGTATGAGTAAACTAATCAAATAACAGCCTGAGTCTACCAAGACCTCAAGGACCAATTACACGGACCAAAACTGGGAATACAACGTTTTCAGTACATAAGGTTTTCCAGAAAACAGTAACACAAACATTAAAACACATTAGCGATAGGACTCTTCTATGCTCATAATAATTCAGTAATGCTCGATTGGAACCCATTCAACAAAAGCATTTGGTAGTTCCAAAGACAAGTACACACAAAAAAGATACACATATATATAATATACATATGTATTCCTACTCTCTATTACTACTTACTACTGGTAAGGATTCAGGGAGTCTGGAATACTGTTTTTCTGTACTAGTTTCTCAAAGCACGTTGTTGCTACTGTATCAGTGTTACCGGAAAGAAGTCATTGTGGCAGAACACTTTGAGACTAGGTCAATTTCTGAGGTCTGTTTTGAGGCACTTGTGGACAGCAGCCTGTGACAGAGAAATGTTAAACTCACTGAACCTCCAACTATGTCCCTCTGCTCAGACCTTTAGCCTTCTTAAACAAACACACAGGGTGTTTCTCAATGTCGAGGAAAGCTGCTCCAGAGCCACTATTTCAAGGATGCTACGTCATCGAGTCCCGCCGAAGGACTGTTCCAATGTCCCGGATCCTTGGAATTCTACCGAGGCCGGCGTACTTCGTTGCGGGAAATTTCGAGGCTGCACATGTGTAGTCTCCGGTCTTAAAATCCCCACAATGCTTTGCGCACGGACCAATTTCCAAATCTTTGGCGGAAATCGCGCTCCATTTAAGGCGGGGCCTCGCATATGACGCACGCCTGTTAGCCTGTTAGCCTGTTAGCCTGTTAGCCTGTTAGCCTGTTAGCCTGTTAGCCTGTTAGCCTGTTAGCCTGTTAGCCTGTTAGCCTGTTAGCCTGTTAGCCTGTTAGCCTGTTAGCCTGTTAGCCTGTTAGCCTGTTAGCCTGTTAGCCTGTTCCACAATTCTTCGTTTTCCGAGGTTAGGAAGGATTCTTGCCTCGCTTCTGAAGCAACTGACTCGGAGGTACATGTGCTACCAAGCAAGCCTCCTCGACATTGAGAAACACCCAGAAACACAGGACTTGCTCCAGTATAAAGTTGAAACAGGATATAAAGAGGAAAATGTATATCCATAACATCCAAAATATACCCTCTTCCTTTACAATTAAAACTATGTTTATTACAACCCAAAACATATAAATATCACATTTGTAAAAGCTATTTTCTCACCATGACAACACTGCTCCTATTTCAACACAAATATGGACATCAGACCCACAAACACCCATCAGACACATAAAAAAAACTGGCAAATTATTTGTAAAAACACAGTCTCCATTTCGCCCAACTCTGAAACCCATCTTCAGAGAGTCACTTCAACACTCACAAATGGCACCATACGGGTTTCTCAGACACTCACATTAATTCTCATAGTATTAGATGTAAGAAAACTTTAACTCAACTGGAAAAACAAAACAAAATTATCATTCACCACCAGGTTAATGTAAACAGACGCAAATAAACCCGTCTCACAGAGCTCATTCATCATGACAACGTCCTGACCAGACCGTGCTAACACCAATACAATCACTGGAAATCATAACATAGCACATCATGCTTCCCCGTTCCTTTTCCTCCACCTCTTTATCGTTTTCACACACACATGTAAATATAACTAATATGTATATATGATCCAATATGTATATATGTTCATTGGAATTCATTTCCAATTTGATAGTTATTTTATAAAAAAAAATGTTTTATCTTTGATTTGATCTTTAATTGTATGAATGTGTGTGAATCTGTGCTGTCCTGTTTGTCATCCTTATCCTGTTCAACTGAATTCCCCCACTGGGATTAATAAAAGGTCCATCTTATCCTATCCTATCTTTATACAAGCGATTTTGATGCTGATATTTGTTGTAATACTTTTTGTTTTTCTAACTACACTGGCTATCAAATGTGGTAAATGATAATGAAATATAAATATAGAAAAGAAAGAAAGAGTGAGTACCTCTGCTAGCTCTTAAGCACTCATCTAGAAATGCTGTGAGGGCTGGCTGTTCAGGAGCTCATGATGCTGAACACCTGTTTGCCATGGTGCTCCTGAAGTGTGAAAAGTGAGCCAGATACTGTTGGGGGAGCTCTGGTTCTTGTTTCCCTGTTTATTCATTTCAAAATGTGCAAAGAATCTGTTCAGCTCCATCACTAGTGAAGCATCTCCAGATTGGGGGTGTGTGTTGTTATTGTTGCTATAATTAATAAGGGACTGGATGTTTTTCCATCGCCGCCACGGGTTGTTAACCGTTGAAGTGCTCCTCGATCTTCTGCCTGAACACCATTTGGCCACTGGTCCTGGCAAAGCTGCTTCCGGTAGATTCCAGGCCTCATTGTAAAATTCCGTCCATCTGGTTAGGAATTAATTAGTTTACTCTCATGTTGTCAAAAATAAAGTTTTTGTATGCAAGCTAAGAGAGTTTTGTATTCCTCAATGTCTATAACACCCCTTGCTGTTAAACACCAACCAACTATGTGCAATATGTGCTATATATATATATATATATATACATACATGCCGTTAATAACTGTGCAATATATACCTGGCTGCTAAATCCTAAGAACTGTTACAGGATGTGTATTTTGTAAATTGTGTAACTTTGTATTTTTTTTTATCATATCATAACTTTTTTTTTTTTACTTTAACACTTTTGAATGCATGTAACATTATGTAACATTAAGCTGTCTGTGGCTCTTTTCTGTTGTAACAACGTAAATGTCCCCTCTGGCGGACTAATAAAGGTATTCTGATTCTGATGTATGTGTTGTTGCAAGAATATGTTCCAATCCATGCATTCACCAAAGCCTTGGGGTTGGGGGGGGAGCACCTTCGGGCCGTAGCTGAACCCTCCTGATGGATGAACTGTCTGTGTTTATGGGTGGGCTATAAACTGGATTGTGGGGAAAAGAGATGGTCTGAAATCAACTTGACTTGACTTGGGATTCGTCTTGCGTTGTTGAGATTCAGTGCAGATATTAAGCTAGTGATGTAGATCAGTTCAGTCCTCTTTGACATAAGGATGAAAAAAAGCTGTCCAAATGTCTTTTGCCTGTATTATTGTCAATTGGTAGATGAATGTGGGCGTGCTGAAGGATGTATTCGTCTCAAGTGCTGATAAATGACCAAAGCTTATTTATGAATCATTCATTGTGATGCCAGATGTGCCTTACAATCCTCAGTCAGTCAGTTTCCACTCCTTCACCGTATGAGTAAACTAATCAAATAACAGCCTGAGTCTACCAAGACCTCAAGGACCAATTACACGGACCAAAACTGGGAATACAACGTTTTCAGTACATAACGGTTTCCAGAAAACAGTAACACAAACATTAAAACACATTAGGGATAGGACCCTTTATGCTCATAATAATTCAGTAATGCTCAATTGGCACCCATTCAACAACAGCATTTGGTAGTTCCAAAGACAAGTACACACAAAAAAATACACATGTATTACCATGTAATACCTACACTTCATGTATGAGGAGTAACCTTGCAAATGTGTCATTAGCTTCAAGGATCCGATACAGTGAGGCAACTCAATTAACCAACACATAATTAAAAGCACTGATGGAGCACATTATTGCTGAGATTGCGTTGCCAACAGCTATTTTCCCTCCCAAGTTGTGAGCGTGTGTGAGAGAGAGAGAAAAAGCAGCAGAGGGAGTGAAGAGCTCTGGGTAATAAACTAAACCCTGATAGGAAATGTATTTGAAATTGGATACAATAGATATATCTTGATAGCTTTCCTCATTATCTCAAATACAGCTGCTATTCTACAGGGATTAACGCAATAAACCAGGATAATGTGAACACTACATACCCATAATATAAGTATGATGGTGTCTCATAATCTCTGTAATATCTATTAACCTTGACCCCAGAGGAAATGTAACTAGTTGGTTCCGGCCCTTATCTGTGTCTAGAGAAACGTATGAATCGTGGGATCCCCGATTTATAAGGAATAATTCATGTCCTTATAAATATGTGCATCAGCGACGAAGCACCCTGTAATAAGAAGGTCAAAAAGTTTGAATTCCACTATGTCAGGGTGTTTCGTCATAATGTCATCACTCGATCAAAACTGGAGAACATTTAAGAGATTAAAAATGTATTTAGAGAGTTTTTAAAAGCATAAGGCTTCACTAAGAAATATGATTTTTTTTTTTTTTAAAGGTCATATTCTAAAAGGTCACAGGACAAATCATGGTAACTCTTAACAAGAACAATCATTTACTTCTCATTTAAACGCACCATGTGACCGTGTTCATCAATGTTTTGCTCACTCCTATTAATCGGCTTTAATACACTTGTGAATACAAGCAACTGTACTGTACACACTGAAAACCACTGATGTTGAATTAGTGAAGTTCTTTAGCCTTTCAGAGTATATTTAGTAGTAGAAGTAAAGTAGTAGAGACCTTTCTGTTTTAGAACAAGTTGGAGAATGTGCTTAAGTTAAGCAGAGCTCTCAGAAACACGGTGGCTTTGCTGTGCAAACGTCAGGGTGGCCTTTTGAAAGAAGAAGGTCACTGTCTGAGATGTTCCCAACACAACACTTTAGTGTGAGTGAGTCACTGCAGGATGATCACAGCTGACCAGATTACAAAACAGCTGCCTCTGAAGGCAATCTGCTGGATATAAATCACAGCACAGCATGCTGTACGGTGAAGACACACACTGGGACATTAACACGAATGTTCTCAACAAGTGTACAACCTGCCACTGCTCCAAAGAAACAACTTCTCACTAAACAGTAACACAAGTTGTTTGTCTCTGCCTTCATCCATGTTGCATTTCTTTGTGTGTGTTTTCTGAACTGCTCTCTTTGGTAAAGCTGCTATTCTATGCTAATGTTAAGGTTTTATATCAGTATGTGTGAACCATTTCATTGAAAGACCATGGTTGTAATTAAAAGACAACAATGCTGACTTTTGGTTTGAGATGTCAACATGCAATGATGACATTTTGTATGCAAACAAACAACAGTTAACAGGCTGCAAACACAAAGCAACACTCTGCATTAATACTGCATTACAACCAACAAGTCAAAATCCTCCTTTTTGAATATATTAAATCAGGTATTTCCCATTTGAGTCCGTCTCTTTAATTATACATATGTGAGGGCTACAGTTGTTCCCAGAATAATCCTGATAGACGCCATGGAAGCCTGAACTTCTGACCAGAAACATTGTGTTAAGACTATTGCATATAGATAGATCATTAAGAAAGCAATCATTTGGCCAATAAAATATGCATGGGGCAGTTAATCTTCAATTAAGGCACTAAGCTGACATTTGTATCCAGATAAATGTGGGATAGGTAGCAGAATATCAAGCACACAATTTCCAAAATCCAACCCGTCCTATCAACAGATGTCCCAACAGCGATCAAGTTGAACAGATAAGTGCTGAACAAAGCAGTATACAGTAGGCGATGAATATAGAAAAAGCTGCTGAGTATTTGTATTGGAATAAATATTAGAGGCTGACGGGAAACTGAAGCACAAACGGAGAATATAAAGATCACAAAATCAGTTCAATTCTGCTTTGTATGCCCCGTGGGAGTCCTGGATGTCTCCTGGTGACACCTCCAGAAATGCTTATCCCTGCATTAGATCAGTGGAGGGAGGAGAAGAGGCATCCTACTGCCTGCAAAGCACTTTGATGTGGTGGGAAATCAATGTGTGAATATGTCACTTTGATTTCCAGTTATGAAAATATTAGACAATGAACTGTGAACAATTTAAGTAATTGATTTAAAGTGCTCCTGAAAGTGTATTTAATGGCATATAAATACACTCTGCTTCACTGTACATCTAACCTGGGTATGCACATTCCTCGAGTCCAGAGAAAACATGTTTTACTCTAAATATAGCCAGAGATTGTCCCCAGATAAACCCATCCACGTCTAAATGTGAGATTGTTTTCCTCTCCAATAACAATATATACATATTTTAATTTGCGCTGCAGAATGACTGAGTTATGAGGGCAGGTCTTGCATTAAAGAAGCAAAATGAAGAGGGTCATTACCAAAAATAAGGTGGGGACTGCAGTACGTTCAATCACATCAAGCGATTTCAATTGTGATTTCTGAATAATCAATCATTACAATAACCAGAGATAAGATGTGAAAATGATCTAGCAAATTAAGGCACGTTGAATCTGAGAATAAAGGAAAGTCTGTGTTTGTGTTGAGTGATCTCATTGCAACAACAGTGATGTCAGTTAGATTTGGAATATTAAATCATCCATCTTTGCTGTCTACATCTTAACCTTTCTTAACCTAAGGTGTGCATTAACTACAGGTTTGGAACATGGTTCTAGTTATCTGAATCCAAGTTGTGAATACCTTGCTAATACATCCAGATCTAAAATGGATAAGCAACCATGAGATAAACAGGATCATCTCTGAAGGTAGACACATTCACTCCATTTATCAAGTTGTTGATGCTCTCTATTGTCCTATCTTCCACACCTACCATCAAAGTTTGTCTTCCAAGTACAATTCCGTTTAGCATAAGGATGTGTTGCCGGGATACAACAGCTGCAATGAATCTAAGTCTACAAAAGGACTAAGAGGAATTTGGTAACGATCCAAAAGTCAATTCCCATTAAAACTCATATAACTGTTGATCGACTGATTTCTTAGACAAGGCCCCTGCTGGGTATCGAGTTAATGGCTGATGGTTGAAATCTGTTAGGCATTTGATTCATATGCATCACTACATGTTGATATCTAGTAAGAAAGATAATTGCTTATTCCCCAAGTGTGGTCGTTTTGCCTGGCTTGTTGTCTCCATCAGGCCTTATGCTAGCCACACTAATGTGTGAACAATATGAAATGACTCCAGGCTGTGAATTCAAAATGCTTGACCATTTTAATTGGATAGGATTCAAATGGTTGATTGAAAAGGTCAGTGAACATTTGAGCCATACTAAGTGAGAGAACTTCCAGCAGTTGTTCACAAACAGCTTCACTTCCATAACTTCAGGGAAAAACGGTTCTAGAAAGGATGGACTGGCCCTGTTTTAACAATGATGATGAAAGTGATGCCATTTGGGAAATTCTCTTTTCATTTGCCTTCGTCCACAGAGAGGACCGAGGCCAGGAACAACCACAACACTTTTCCTCAAGGACACTTTCGCTTTTTTCATTTGAGATGCATTCTGTGCTGAAGTAAAGGTTTGAAAGAAGGTCTTCTATTCTGGTGCTCTCCAACTAAAAGGTCTGAACTCCTGAAGGACGAGCAAATACATCTGATAAATGGTATAAAAAAAAAAGAATAAAACATATTTCTGAAACATTGTAGAATCTTTTTGGCCTCGGATTTATTTCTTTACATCATATTTTTCATCGTATAGCTCATCATTACACTAGTTATCTTTGTATGTTTGTGTTTCTGACCGAATATTATGTAAGATGAGAAGAAGGGACTAACATATGTATGCTTTGTTTCCTCTGCATCGTGATGTTCAAACAACCCGCATGAATGCAGTGGATCATTTGTCCCAACAGGAAACTGTTGGCCGGCAACACTAATGTCTGTCACGCTGAGTGATTTAATGTATTAATATGCTGATGTTACTGTTAGAGTGTGAGTGTGAGTGTGTGTGTGTGTGTGTACCTCTGAATTTCTGTTCTACCAAGTCTGGTGTTCATTATGTAAAATGCCAAAAGTCCTCATATTTAAACTAGGGTGTCAGTCAAATTGAAAGGATAAATGTAGGCATGATGTGCACTGTGACCTGCTGCTGTTATGCATTCATGCCACTGTTGCACAGCTACCCAATAGCAGCCTTGTTTACACCAGGGATAGCAATCTGAAATCTGGAGACGGACATTCAGAGGACGCATGAGTAAACCAAAGAGAGGAAGGAGGAGAGCTGTGTCAAGATATATGAAGAAAAGGACATACTAGCTTCGTCTCAGCCTCGTCATCATGGGAAACGTAAGATCACCGGCTAATGAAATGGCGTCAGCTAGGTCTCAGACAGAACATACTGTATGGAGAGTAGTTTAATGTGCCTTACCGAAACATGGCTGCACCAGAATATATCTGACAACAACATGTCCATTGATGGCTTCTGGACTGTTCTGATGGACAGGGATAAGAACAAGAGCTTCACCATGTCTTCACTATGAGCCTGAGTCTTCAGACGGTCCCTCTTTAACATCTTCTAAAATGGTACAACTGTTGTGAAACCTAATTTGTTAAGTATTTTCAAAACTCTGTAAAACACATTTTTAGTGTAAAAGTTTTGAACGTGGAGTCACGACGCAAGGACGACTTGTTGTTTTGGAACCATCTAGGACTTTGCCATACTTCAAATACCCATAAAAAAACTATTCACATGGCCAAAGCTAAAAGATGGAGGGCTTCTGTTGCAACAAATGGGGCTTTTCAGAGAGACAGGTGGGTCACATCGAACAAGAGAGCGGACGCAAAAAACATCCTCAGCTCAGATTCAACCAACAGGGCCAGACTGTCAGGTTGTAGAGTTGTGGAAAGATGATGTTGCACAGCAGAGGACACTTTATTTAATGCTAGAGACACTTCTTGCCCCTTTATAGTGGTAAATAGTAATGCTTTGCAAAGAAACAGCTTGACCCACATTGTAAAAGCCCTCAGGAAAATCAATAAACATCTGACTTCATGCCAGAGAAGACACTCATCTAGCCTTCTGTAGCCACTGTAATTACAGTGAAAGAAAGAATAGTGTATGGTGGGTGTTTTACCGCTTCGCTAGGTGAACCAATTTAGAGGCCGTCTCTTATTTTTAGCTCAGTGTCTTGCTGAGACAGAGATTATTTCATTTAATAAGAAGGCATGTTTTCTGACCCTTTTGTGCTTCGGGGGGAAATACTGGGTGGGATCAAGGAGGGCGAAGTAGAACTCGTGCGGCAGACAGATAAATATTGTTATAAATATAACAAGAGACAAAAACATCGCAAGTGCTTTTCTACCAAAACACCTGAGACCAGATTGCAGCTTTGTCAGGTAATCAATGTTATTTTGTAGCAGGGGGGAACCTTTTGTGAGGAACAAAGAGAATGCCACTTCATACAAGAAGCCAATCTTGAGTACTGAACATATTCAACTGGTGAGTTTGTTGTTTTGTGACATTTTCAAAAGAGCAGGTGACAAAGTCTCTATTTATTCATCCAAAACATAATGTCAACTCTTCTGCTTCCATTATTTTATTGATTAATGGAAATGCAATTTTAACCCTCAAAGAACACGTTTAAAAATGGATAAATGTTGAATAATTATGATAGAAAATATGCAATCTGTGCTAACATGATAGATTGCTTAATGTATTGACTGAATATTAAACAACTGCAATGGAAATAACTTCATATTCTTAAGTATAAATGTCCTTTTATCAAACAAAGTTACCAAACATTCAGGACATTGTCTGTTTTACATTGATTGAATATATTGAGGCTTTGCACTGTTTGCACTGACAAAACAAGCAATGTAATACAGTGACTGAGGCGTGAGCGATGTATTGCATTGTAATTAACAATTATTTTTGAATGAAATAATCAACATTTTAATCAATTCTACTGTATAAACAATTGTTGGTGGCAGAGTCTATTTTACTCTAAATGGGACCCCCATGCTTTACTGAAGTTAAATATATTTACCAAGGTAATAAAAGCAGTTACAAATATATGGTATTTTGTTATAGACTTCTATACAATCAAACTTCTTTTTGCAGCTGCTGGAGTTGCCCCCTACTGGCCATTACAAATAATGCAGGTTTAAGGTATTTTATTCATATATTTTGTTATGATCTGGCGCTTTTATCCGAAGCAACATAACTAAAAAAGCAATCATCCATAAGGATACAAATACAGAACAGCGAGAATCATGCAAGTACATTCGCTTCAAATAAACCAATCCTTATGCATTAGCTTTAGTTTACAGACCCGGAGGCTGCTTCACATTCATCATACTGTTTCTATTTAAAGAAACCTTGTAATCAGACGTGACACAGACCTGATCTGATTACTTCTGGGCCATTGATCTGCGTCTCTCTGCAGCCCCTCCTCCATTGGGTCTGGTAACCGTGATCACTATAAACTAATTATGCTTTGACCACACTCCACTGACTGCTACTACTACTACTACATCGCCCATACAACACCTCTCCTGCTAAAAAAAACCACACACTCCTGAGTACCTCATGGACTGCCAGAGTGCCTCGTGTACAGAGACTGTTTGTGTGGGTCTGTATGCATGCGAGTGTGTGTCAGTATTGACGAGTGGCCCCCGCTGCGGTGAGGTGATGATGATGATTTTATGGCCCACATTGCCGCAGCCTAATCAATTTGGCAGTGTGCTGGTGGATCCTAATGGCGCGGCGCGGAGCGGTCAGTATGAAGGGGATGTTCTGCCCCGGCACAGATATCGACTCCATCGACAGACAGGGGGCCCTGGAGCCTGGCCTACTTCGCCTGGGCGCATTTAGAGAGACACAACGCAGCTGAGAGGGCAAGCTGATAACAAACCAACAAAGCATGTGACTGACTCTGCTAAACAAACGGGACCGTGAAGTATTGATATCCATGCACACGTGGATCTGCACATTGATTTGCTTTTTTGTATTCTGCAGACAATACTGTATATTCAAGGTTCATTGCTTTTGGTGATGAATATTCAGTTTTCTGCAGCGTTCACCGTAAATTAAACCATTTTAAAAGAGACGTTTGGTTTTCATCTGTCTCCACGCACCAACAAATCAATCTTAATTCAGCTGTATCATCACTATACACATACAGGTTTAATTTTTAACATTTCCCAGAAAATATAGTGTTCAACAAAAAAAGAGAACATCATATAAGAAATAAAAAAGAACAGAAGTAAGAATGTCAGAGTCGAGCAGCAGCATCTTTTCCCCTGAGTAAAAAGTATTGCCTCTTTGATGAAGCTACTCAACTCCCACTTCCTGTCTACCACCCAGCATTAATTGGCACACGTCAATATTACCGTGAGAAGAAAACAACAGCCACATTGTTTGATGAAACACCATTTTTAGACACCATAACGTCAGTTTTTTGTCGTCAGGCAGAGACGAGGATGTGGTAAGGCACTGGACTGCATGTGTGAGCCTGTAGAAAGTCAATAGAGAAAGAGCAGCAGTACAGAGCGTTATATGTTCATCTCACTGTGTAGGCTGTCGACACACTACATCCCCAGAACACTGTCTGCCAGCACAGTGTAGAGGAAGTGCTGCTTTCAAGGGGAACTCATCATTGGGGTAAAACATTTTATCGAGCAAAGTTAAGCAAATGTTTTGTTAAAGCTTAGTACAAAGACTTAGAGGACGCACCGGTCAAATAAGGTTTTCCACATTTCAAATCTGTTTGTTACGTTACACCACCTGGGGATAGTTACCGTGTTGTCGTCTTTATCAAAACGCACAGCTAGTAAGCAGTGTTTATTTCTAGTGCTTTTATTGTGAAAAGGCCGATCGCATTGTTAATCCCCACAATGCTTTGCGCACGGACCAATTTCCCCAAATCTGTGGCGGAAAAATGTAAGGCGGGGCCTCTCATATGACGCACACTTGCTCGCCTGTTCCACTCTTCGTTTTCCGAATGCCAGGAAGTATTCTTGCCTCGCTTCTGAAGCAAGTGACTCGGAAGACATGTGCTACCAAGCAAGCGTACTCGACATTGAGAAAACACCCAGTGAATGTGTTTGCCGTACCTAATGTTTCCATTCAAATGTAATTGCTAAACGTAGCATATGCATAATTCATGGGACATTTGGTTAAAAGCCCCATGAAATGGTACCGCTACTTCTTTAATGGAATGTGTTTTCCTTTATGACAGGATAACATAAGGAATCATTACAAACTGCAAAACAACAAGAAATTGGCCGTTTGATTCAAAAGGAGCGACAGATTGTTGGGATTTGAGAAAACGTTGTGATGTTTTTATTGGCCTTATGGAGTTGTATTTGTTGTGTTGGATGAGATGAATAGATTCTGAGTTTTCCCAGAAGCAGTAGTATCCTCTGAATTCTCCATTTCACAAGGTCTTTTATGTGTATGAGCATATGCATGTGTTTGTGGATAAAGGATTTAAAACTCATCTTCTTAATCCCACTCTGTATGCTTACATGTGCAGTAGACCAAAACTACCAGCATTAAGAAAAGCAACAAAATATAATCCATTACAAACTTATAATTCAAACAGGAAATAATTCATTGTGAGAGGAAATCTTCTGAAGCACTGATATCACTCCCCAAACATTTAAAACTGTCCCAGACAAAGCTCCGACCAGCCAGTTCAGAGTTAAGCTGATTAGCGGCCGGCTGTAGTGTGTGTGTGTGTGTGTGTGTGTGTGTGTGTGTGTGTGTGTGTGTGTGTGTGTGTGTGTGTGTGTGTCCGATTCTAGAGTATGTGGGGGCCCTAGGCAAACATTCACTGGGGGCCCCTCGAACCAGCTTTTCATCACCGCTCCCCCCTCCGGAGCGGAGCGGTGCGGAGAAACGAAACTTAACTTATGAAGCAGCTTTTGACGGCGCGCTATGCATGGGGCACCCTAGAGGGGGTTTCCAGACATGTCATTGCAGTAAATTAAAAGGGAGTTTCAGGTTGGCGTTGCTGTGGACCTTTTCAATCGACCTTCTTTTGGGGGCCCTCTTCTGGTCCGGGGCCCCAAGCAGTTGCCTGCCTTGCCTGTCCACAAGCGGCGGCCCTGCGTGCGTGTGTGTGTGTGTTGTGTGTGTGTGTGCTGTCTGTGTGTGTGTGAGTTTGTGTAAATGTTGTGTGTACTTAAAGCTGGTTCTGCATGTATTGTGATCTATGGTTACATTCTTGTAAATCAATCTCTCGCTCACTCATTTTATTTAGTTTTATTGGACTACGGCATTAAATCTATAAATTCTAACATCATAAAAGTATTTGGTATGATTCCAATTTTTTTAAAGCATTAAATTCTTTAAACACATGTACAGTCCTGGACATATATGCTTGTTGCAAGGTATTAAAGAGGCCCTATTATGCTGTTTGAGCTTTTCCCTTTCCTGTGTTATAGGTTTGTGTGCATGTAAATGGTCTGCAAAGGTTAAAATCCCAAAGTTCCCTCCAGAGGGAGTTTCTCTCCCATTGACATCCTTTGTTTACTTCCATAACATAATGACATCACAACGTCACATCCGCTTCTTTTGGTCAGCGCTCTCACACATATTTCGTGATAGGCTTAGGGGCGGGATATCTCTAAGCAATTGACAAATCATAACAGAGGTTGCTAACTGTGTGTGACCTAAGATTTTCATCGTCATAACTACACTGTAGCTATTTACGCATGACCAATAAAAGCCTTGAACCTAACTAAGAGAACAGCTAACCAATCAGAGGAGACTGGGCTCTGGTTTCAGACAGAGGGTGAAAAGAGGTATGAGAGAAATAAAGCACTTTTTGAACATTAAAGAATGTAGAACATGTCACAGTAGAGGCAGAAAATACAAATATGAAACCTGAACATTTGACTAATAGGGCCCCTTTAATTATTTATAATACAGATGTGAATGCAGTAATGAAAAAAAGAGTGTTTTAGAATCTAAAAGCATGACGTTTGTTAAACAATGAGAGTGTCAGTGTATCTTTTGTTTGAGTAGTATTCCCTCACATAGTTCTGAACAGCTCGTTATTAAAAAAACCTCTTTCTTAAACCTTTTGGTCAAAATTGGGAGAACGTTTATACAAAAAGATATAATTACAGATAACTAGTGACAGAGAGAAACACAAGAGAAGGAGAAATTAAACTAGAATAGGAACAGTGCCTTTTAAAAGTAAGGAACTATCAGCTTCCTGCAGTTGAGGAACTACAACAAGACAAAATATAAAGTTGACGTAGGTGTGTGACTGATAGAAAGGGAGAAAAAAAGACTCCCCTGGTTCCCTGGTTTGTTGTAAATCCTGTTTAATTCACTTAGATTCCTCCAACAAAAGAACTGCCACAAAATGAGTGGGCTGTCATCTCCAAAAACACTTTTCTGCTTTTATTTAAACACACACCAATATGTACATCTCCTCCACCTGTGGGGCGGTTTCAACAGGTCCTTCCAACTGCACCACTTAACTTTGAGCGCGCGCGCACACACACACACACACACACACACACACACACACACACACACACACACACACACACACACACACACACACACACACACACACACACACACACACACACACACACACACACACACACACACACACACACACACACACACACACACACACACACACACACACACACACACACACACACACACGACACACACACACACACACACACACACACACACACACACACACCACACACACACACACACACACACACACACACACACACACACACACACACACACACACACACACACACACACACACACACACACACACACACACACACACACACACACACACACACACACACACACACCACACACACACACACACACACACACACACACACACACACCACACACACACACACACACACACACACACACACACACACACACACACACACACACACACACACACACACACACACACACACACACACACACACACACACACACACACACACACACACACACACACACACACACACACACACACACACACACACACACACACACACACACACACACACACACACACACACACACACACACACACACACGTCAATTAAATCGTCTATTTCTGTCTACTTGTCCCACTTTAGAAGTTCCCTCTTCCATATTAAAAGTCAATGAGACGTGTGGGAACATTTTCGGAATATTTCCCTCCGCCCCAATAACAACAGTCGAGGCGTTAAATGCACCGTTGTGACATTTCAGTCCTTCAATGACTGGCAAGTTTTCAACAAAATGTTTGAATTCCGTATAATTAAAAGTGAGAATCGACCTTTTTACACAGCAGGCAGTCTGGCATGTCATTGCAGGAAAAGCACAGGTGTAATTGATAAGATTGAAAATGGCTGCATTGTGTTTTATGAAAAGCCTTATGACAGACCAATATCCCCCACTGCGGAATATATTAGCCAGAGATGGGAGAGAAAAGGTCATCTTTCAATATCAAATGAGGGCAGGCTGGATGTGTGCAAGTGCACCAACTCTCTGCACTGGCACACAGCCTGCAGTTTGGCTCAAAGTGTTTTATTTAAAATGTATCATCACTGAAGCAGAAAGCACATTTTGCTGGAGGGGATGAAACATGTTGGAGATTCACAAAGTAGCAAGCAACACTAATATGACCTTCCACTTTGTTAGTTTAGGAAATGGGGATTTTCAGCAAAATCATCCAGATGAATGGGAAATAATTTGGTATTTTGAGATGTTATTGATAAGAACATTTGGGCCATTAACTTCAGGTTGTCAAATTGTGGTTTTGTTGTGGAGGTGTGCAATGACCCCTATAGAGTCTTGTTTTAATCTAGCAAACCTAATTTTCTTATTTTCACAAACATTTGAATTGTTTCTGTGTGCACACAACCTCTTCCAAAATGTAATTTAATAAAAGGATCTATGTACAGTAGATATAATAAAACTGCTATTGTACTTTTGAATGCATTGTTAAACTGCTCACTCAAAAAATAACTCACAAGAGGAAAAGTACTGCTTTCCTGTTACTGTAATTCAGCTAGTTCCAGTGGCATATGAAGGCCAGCGGTATAAACTCTAGTACAGTCGGCCTCATGCAGTTATTGTCCACATATAACCTGCTCAGCAGCAACACACACAACCATGAACATGCAGCGGCTCATGCTCATGAAAATCCTCATTTTCCTTAATGACAGGAACACACCCACAACTTCCCGCCACACACTTAGCTTCCGCTGTGCGAAAGCTAAATGGAGAGCAGGAAACAGACTGTGGCTGTGAGTCAGTATTGGGAGTGGGTGACTGCCAACAAGAAGCTTTTATTATACAATTAACCTGCCGACTGCATAACTTAGCATTCATTATATGCCTCAGGTATGCCAAGAGCCACTCTGTTCCACTGAAGATCTGAGTTTATGACCAACAGGATTGTCAGAATTGAAATTGTCAAAAGACTACAGTAACAGCCTTCATTCTTTTCCAGTCTTTCCTATAAAAGCTTTAGCCTTTATTTGTTGTTTTTTTACCTCCCACGTTCCGGACAAATCTAGCACTCCGTGTGAGCGACAAATGCAGAAGTGACCGTCTAAATTGACTCTCAAGGGCCTGCTTCCTCCAGCCTCTCTACTTACATTTCCCAGTAAGCACTTCATTTGGTGACAGGTAGGTCAGAAGATGTCTAGACGCGTGGGTTTCAACAGCTTTTCAGTGACTATATTTCAACATGTTGCTAGGAGAAATGCTATGGAAACAAGGAGTTTATGTACCCTTGATGCCAAAGTTGTCAACCAAATGTAGAGTATTCCTGGTGAAGACAACTCCTATGATTTGATATTGTATAGGCAGAATATGATATTACAAACTACATTAAGTGAATTGAATAAACATAAACTGTTAACAAGTAAAAGTGTCCCTTCTGGTTTGGATTCTTCTGATTCTGTTGGATATTACAATGTGATACACACTGTAGCCAAATGCCAAATGGTTGCATGATGTACTGTGGTTGCAAGAGATGAGACTTAGGGCACATTACTTTACATTTCATTAAGCTGATGCTTTCATCCAAAGCAACTTACTATAAGGGCAATCAACCATGAAGACATATACTCAGAACAGCATGAAATGTGCATGTACATTAGCTTCAAAATAGGCCAAATCTTCAAAGTATCAAAACCTGTTTTCGCATTTTCTTTTCAACCGCCAAATGGAAAGCAGATATAGCTATGATCTGTATAAAATGTCTTCAGTGTTAAAATCCCTCACTCTGTGTCCCTCTCTCATTTGATTCAGCTTTCTTTTGTATGTCCTTTACTCTCCATACCACCGACTTAGTATCCTATAGTGTGTGTATACCCTACTGTATGTGAGGTGTGTGTGAGAGAGAGAGAGAGAGAGAGAGGAAGACAGAGATTGCAATCAGGGTCTAACAGCAGGTATGAGTCAAGGAAAGCAACCCGGAGATGTCAGAGAGGAACTGACTAAATGTTTCCTCATCCATCCAGTCCCTCTCTCCCAGAGGTGTCCTCTACAAATTCCTGCCCGCAGGTGTTTTAGGAGAGTGTGTGTCTTTGCTGCCTGCATACAGCATCACATAAACACACACACACACTGCTCTAAGCCTGGTCATTCTGCCTCAGTTACTTTATTTGCTCTCCCTCAGGGCCAATGTGATGGAGGCATCCAGCCAAAAAAGCTAATCACGGCCACAACAACAGTGCAAAAGGTTAGCAGCATCCCCCCCCCACCCCGCTAACCGAGACAAGCCTCTTTACAGTGTGGCAGGAAGGAGTCCTAAACCCAGATGAGTTGACATTTTAGGACTTCTAGGCAACCTCGCCTCAAAGTCAACGTTTATTTGAATACGTTTTTGTTTGGTTGCATAAAATAACATTTGTTGTTAATCCGGGTTTAAGAGATGTTCACGTTTTTTTCTATGACATACTGTATAAAATGTCAGCAAACTACCCGCTGGTGAATGTCTGAAGCTCTTACGTGTCCTAAAACTGGTTGATTAAATTAGACTGCAAAAAGTAATCAGATCGAACATAAGCTGCCTTTGGCTAAGCAGGGGGGAAGTGAAGTCATGTGACCGTCACGTAGTTTGTTAATAGCTTAATGTTAGCTTTCACTTCTCACGATTGCATTAATGATTCAACTGTTATAAAAAAGAATCCCATTGCTTTTAGTTGAGGTAGCCTTGGTGATGCTAACGTCCGGGTCGGCTCACACAAAGACCTCATTACTGGGCTGCCGGATAGCTCAGTGGTAGCTTAGTCATTACTGCAGCGCTCTTTCTACATACTAGGTGGCTGAAGGTGATAAGATAACGATGCCAATCCACAGAGGGTTTTTATAGTTATTGAATATGTGTCATTCGCAAGTAGTGTGTGAGGCCCATCTCATCAAATATGCTGTGTTTTAGGTATATCAAACAGTAGCTGCAGTGGTTTAAGGCTTGAGAACATTGGCAGGCAGCTCAAGTTAATAAAATAAAGTGACAGTGTCGACCTCAAGTCATTACCAGATAAAACTGCACCACTAAAGCACCACTGCCAGCATCAGATTAAAATCCAGTGATTTATGTTTCTCAGCCTTGATATTGTACCAAATTGCTTTTTATATTTATTACACTTTTTCTATGCGTTTTGGATTCATAATGCAGGACAGAAAATATTTATTTTGATTAGTTTGTTACTGGTCTTTGCTCTTTATTAATGTTTTTTTAAATGGTCAAACGTGTTCTCTTCCACCTGTTGTATTGCATTATTCTTTCTCCTTGGTAAAGGGTTACCACCCTCTACCCTGTAAAGCACTTAGTAGCTTGGCCTGTGAAACATGCTCCAAAATGATTACACAATGTATCACTACCAATAGATGTTTTTCTTATTACCTCTGGCGGGTTTTGGAATAAGGAGATAATCAGTATCGCCTTAGGCAGTATTATAATGATAATGAATAAATCATAACAAACACCAATACCAGTTTATGCCTTAATAAAAAGGGATTCGAGCCGCTTCCTCGTGGTATGTCATTCAGTGTGTTACCCCCATGTGTGAGCGGCCACAGTTCATACTCTACAGGCTGGGGGCGGAGAGGGGGTAATGGGCACTGAATGGTGTAATCCCTCCGCTGGGGATCCAATGATAGGAGGTCCACTGAGATATTATAAGAGCTTCTTTGAGAGCAAGTGGTCCCATGAAACCCCCCCCCTCCATGTTCCTACAGAGAAGGAGAGCTGACACTAACGCTCTGGACTCTCGAGGTGTGATGGGCTCTCCAGACGAGCGGCCACTAATGGCAGACGCAAAGGTCAAAGCAGGATAAGTGTTGATGTATTAAAACTGATGGCAGAGGAGACATCCAGCTGCTTGCATCACGCTGAGGATGAACACTAGTAAGGGAACATTGGAGACACAATAAGAAAAGCCAGTAATAAAGATTTTGGGGCTGTGTGAAGTGTGTTTTGCCTTTGGTGAGACTGGATAGCAGTGGTGGACTGCAACTAAGTACATATACTCACTATGCAAGGCTGATAGCCTTGGGTTTGGAGAGTGAACGTAATAAAACACAAGAGGACTCGCCAGGATCTGACAGAGGCACCGACTGTTTCATCTCCAACACCTGACCTGCACTGAACCTGAACTTGACTCCCTCCACACACAACCACACACACACACACACACACACACACACACACACAAACACACACACTTACGGTACTACATCTGCACACGCAGACAGCTCTGCTGGTAGACTCCAGGCTGCTGACTAAGCTTGACTGCATACACACACACTCAGTTTAGGTTAATGGGGTTACAAGCTGTGGGGCAAGGTCCGCATTCAAATCCGGGCTCTTTGCCATGTCAGCCTGGCACACACACACACACACACCTTGTTTTTTGGTTTGAAAAGACTAAAGGCAAGGCGGTTTCAAAAGGACCTAGTGATAGGAACACGCTGTGGGAACACAGAGCTGACTGTTTCATTCTGCTAAGAGATGAATCAGCGCTGTTTGAGGCACACCGTTTTTGTTCCTGTTTTTGCAGGATAACATTGAGAATCAAATTGCAGTATATCATTGGTTTTGACCTGGTGTTAGGTCGCTACACTCCAACCAGTCGTTTCCTGATGCTTGATTTAGTTTGCAGAACAGAGGCATGGATGATGAATAACAAATCATTATTATACCGACACTTGGACATACTTCACCATCAGCAGCCAAACCTTTTTAAATGTGCAATTCTGAATTAATATTATAACAATTGTGTTTGTGTTTGGACTAAAGTTTACATCAGTTATGTCCAATCAGAAAACAATATATCGTTGTAATATAACACCAGTTGTAAGAACTGCTTCATCTACATCACTATGTAACAATCGCGCTTATATTGGCTAGCACTCCAACACATTGTATGTGAGGCGGTGCATCTCTAAGCGTTTGCCCAATCACAACAGAGCCGGCCAGCTAACCAATCAGAGCAGACTGGGCTCTGGTTTCAGACAGAGGGTGAAAAGAGGTGGTGCAGCACAGGCAGTATGAGAAAAATAAAGAGCTTTTTGAACATTAAAGCATGGAGACATGTCACAGTAGAGACACTAAATAAGATACACATGGGTTTATTATACATCACCATTGGCTCTGCAACTTATAAAAGGCATGTTGTTAGTTGCTAAATTAAAATGAAAACTTAAGAGAGTAAATAACAGTTTTCAGTTTTCCAAGCCTTGCATAGTGTATTGACTAGAGTGCTTCATGCTCAGTAACACATACTGTTGCCTCTCTTTTGAGACCACATGAATCCCACCAGAGCAGAGGACACACAGAGGGCTGAACACTGGTGATAATTGTGTATTGGATTCTGACAAAACACACAGCTGTGGACGGATGAAAAAAAAAGTCCAGCTCAATCTCCTGCTGTCTCTCTTCCCTCCCCCCTTTCCTCCCCTCTCCTCATCTTTCTGGTTTCTCTATTTCCACCAGTGCACTCAATCCATACAGTCTACTAATACACAAGCAACTCGAGCAGAAACAATCCAGAGATGAAGTAATCATCCCCCCTGAACATGGAGTCAATTATCCGTCCGCGGCTGGCTTTAATACTTTAAACAGGCCACCTTGCCAGGAATCAGTGTGTGCCGAATCAGCACTTATCCCTTAGTTTGACCCCGGGAATATCAGAGGAGAATTCAGGTTTCCATATTTCTGCTGCCACCGTGAACCCGTCGGGACAGAGCTCTGATGTCTGAGCCTGATAGAGGACATGTTGGATGTGGCCTTACCCCAGATGGTGGTACAGCATACAGTGGAGGCCAATCATTAGATGCCACCAGTATTATGCTTCAGTCTTCAATCTTCGTAGGAGCCCGCAGTCGCCCCCTTCTCTGAGGGTAATTGCCTCGCAGCGAAGGCAACCTCAACTACCGTGTTTTTACAAGGGTGGACAGAGATGGATTTTTGATGTAAAACTACCTGAAATACTATATTAGTAATGTTATGTAACTAAACTTAATTTAGGGGAAATCCAATGACATAAAGGCTGGGGCACAATGTGCTGATGCTGCGTCTGCACTGCTAAATATGAAACGAGAAGTAGGACAGGGTGCCATTAAACTACATTCATAATGTATTTTCCACCTCAGGCAAGCATGGACAATCTTCTGAGATATTTAGGATGTTTTTATGAGTTTCTGACCATTTTTCTATTTTTAATGCACATTAAAACAAATACAAAGAAATATTGCCCCTAAAAGGGGACATGTTTTGCCAACTTCTGCGTTTTAGCGCCTGTCTCTATAAGTCCCTCCCCCCAAAAAGTCCGGTCTGCTCTGATTGGCTTCAAAGAAAAATATGGAACAACTTTGTTAAGGTAATTGTTAAGCCTTTAGTGACTCAGGAGGGGGTCAGTATATTATAAAGAGCCTGGATGAGACATAGGAAGGGGTGCAATATCAAAATGTCTTGTTAAATCTCATCTTTTCTGACAACCTTCAAAAAAACACACCGGAAGTCTCATTTCACAGATTGAGGGGTGGTCTGTACTCCAAATACATACATTATACATTATGTGCACAAGTAGTGGATAAAAACAAAAATCTACAATACGTCTCCGTTAAGTCTTCTTTTTATATGACTTTTGTAAATGAATTATAAACCAAGGCTTTGAAAAGCGCTACATGTTAGAATGTTCTGGGTTTATTAGCCTCATGGTATGTTAAGGCAGGCACAGAAGTCATTTCACTGTCACATGCTCCATACATCCACCATTTATGTACTGTACGTCCACAATCCATCTCCCTAAATCAGCCATCATATAACAAGGCTGAGGTCTGCATCCAGAACACTAAATGGGCTTTCAGCCCACTACAGATTTTTATGGCATTACATTGTCAAGAGCAGGATTCATGGCTTTGAGACACTCAAAGAATGAGCTGCTGTTCACATGAAAGATACCTGGTACACTGTGTGAGGCAGTGGAGGTTTCACAGGCAGTGGATGAAACCACAAAGCACAAAGGTCTTTTCTTGTTGCCTGTACTCATGTTCATCAAAAGCAGGTTTACCAGCCACCAACCCTCACACTAATGGATCTCCAGTACATTACAATACATGAGCCCCTTAATGCATAACACAAGTCTACACTATCTGCAGTGTGTGTACTCCACAGACCAGTTTTATATGCTATATATATATATATCATGCTTTTAGTCAGTGTGAATGTCAATGTGTTTGTGCATCTCTCTAGAGCACATGTGTCAAACTCAAGGCCCGGGGGCCAAATCAGGCCCTTGGTGGATTTAATTTCGGCCCGCAGGATAATTTCTAATTACTATTAGATCTGGCCCGCCGGTATATTGCACGCACACCTTCAGTCAATCCTGAGGATTTCCTCAGCTCAGAGCCTGACCCCAAACATTGATGAACTTGCCAAGTATCTGGCTTGAACTACAAGCTACAAACTGTGAAGTCCACTGAGACAAATGTAACATTTGTGATATTGGGCTATATAAATAAACATTGATTGATTGATTGATTGAACTAGCTTCACAGAGCAGCACACTGAGTTCAAATGGATGTTTCCTTTTTGCACTTTTTTTCTTGCGACAACAGGGCATGTTTGGTTTTTTCTTTGAGGGAAATAGTTTTTTTGAAGCTGTTGTTGGCCTGTGGAAACATGTAATCATAAGAAATGACTCCGGAAAATCTGCAGATAGAGCCATAAGAAATGAAGCTGCAGATAGAGCCATAAGAAATGAATGCAACTGATTATTTAATGTTTAATGTTGTTTTTATAGGCAATCATTTAAGCTTTGTTAGTTCCAGGTTTAATATGTGCAATAAGTTAATTTCAATAAGTTTTGCAATAAATATTGAACCAGTCCGGCCCTCGACTAGTACCGATTTATTTTTATTTTTTTGGATCCACTGTGTATTTGAGTTTGACACCCCTGCTCTAGAGCAAGTAGCAGTCTCCTTGTTTGTATTCTGGAAGTACATGTGCAAATGTACATGCTGCTTATATTACCAGCACTGACTGACAGAAAGAGAAAAGCATAAAGAAAGGGAGTAAGCAGAGCGACAGCCAGGACGGAGAGCAAGAACAATTTGTCCAAATTGCCTCAGAGAGTAGGTTGAAATGCTGAACAAAAGTACAGTCAGGGCACAAGAGGCTCTCAGCCCTTTCTTTGATTATTCTCCACAAAGCCCTGTTGCTATGGAAAATAGGCAAGTCACAGCTGTTTTACAAAGCAGTCTTAAGCTTTACCTCAATGTGTGGTGTATATTAAAACGTCCTTCTTTATTTCTAAAAGGCACATTTAGATCAGTCATAGTTCTCTTGTGCACTTGTATTCATGCATTAAAAATCAGGCTGTATTTACATGCAGGAGAGACACTCTCCCTCTCCCCCACACACTCCAAAGTGAACAACAACAGCCACCAACTAAACGTCAATCGAAATAGAGTCCATCAGACACTGTAAAGACTACTATCCTCTGCAAAATATGCCAACAAGAATACTGCAGCCAAGTCATCCTCCACCTCCACAAAGACTGTGGTGCTACTTTGACAACGTGCACACAATGCGTGTCACGCTGCACACACTTAACAGAGTCCCCCTTCATCTGTCAAAATACCAATACAAATTAGGGCTGTGTGATTATGGCAAAAATCATAATCACGATTATTTTGGTCAATAATTGATATCACGATTATTAAATACGATTATTCATGACTTTGAAAACATCCATTTATTGAACTTTTAAATACAAATAATAATTTGAACAGTATCTTTTTAACTGTTGATTTCCCTGAGCGTATAATTCAACTGAAAAACCAATACAAAAATAAATTAAATTATACATTTATATCTACATTTAAATAAATAATATCAAAATAATAAATGCCAATAAACAAGATCAACAAATATTTTGGAGCGCACTTCAACTAGCTACTAAAAATATATAAATATGATAAATAGTGCACTGTCACAACCTAGCAAAGCAAAATAATCGTTTTTTTTTATTATGTTGTTTTCGTAATTGTGGCAGGCCAAAATCGTAATTGCGATTGCACAGCCCTAATACAAATGATCTAAACGTAACTTCCACATAGTTTCATAATGTGTGCGCTTACTAAGAATTAAGGATTGCTTAATTGCTGGAAAAAAACAGAGACCTCAGCCAGTTTGTCACTTACAATCATCAATAACAATACATTTATAAATATTCAATGATACGTAACATTTATGATAGGAAGAAAAATAACATGAGAAATACTGTCTGCAAATATATAATATATATAAGTTTATATATACAGCACCTTTCAGCACACGGCAACCCAAAGTGCTTTACAAAATGAAATAAAAGACATTTAAGAACAAATACAGTGGAAGCACATTATAAAAAGGCATTTCAAAAGCGAAGATAATAAAATCAACACAACAGCAGGTATAAAAGACATGGATACAAAGCCATACTGCAGTTTGAGTTTGAACAACTCATCCAAATGCTGCGTCAAAGATTTAAAAGTATCAACAGTTGCAGCTGACCTGCAGGATTCGGGCAGTTTGTTCCAGATGGTCGGGGCATCAAAACTAAATGCTGCTTCTCCATGTTTAGTTCTGACTCTTGTAGCAGAGAGCAGACCTGTCCCAGAAGACCTGAGACTCCCTCGTGTTAAACCCTTTGTATACATCCTGATCTGAGTGATATACAACAATTTCAGTCATGACACTGAAAAGTGCCCCAATAAAGCCAGCTGATTGCACTCGCAGCAGGGGGATAACGCACGTTCACCCTAAATTATTCACGCTCTGCTGCTGATCACGTACCTCCAGCAGATAAGAGCACATGTTGGATTTCCATTATGCGAGTCACTTTTGCTTTGGATTCACACCTTATCAAATAATTACATGCGTCAATAAAAAATGTGCAACCCACCACGGCAGAGCTCTAGCTGACTCTTATCGTTTCCTTCACACCTTCTCCCACTCTCAACTCCTTTTATGCATCTCTTTCTTGGTGTTGAAAGAGAGGCAGACAGCAGATGGTATGGAGGAAGAAGGTGTGTGTGTGTGTGTGCGTGTGTGTGTGTGTGTGTGCACGTGCGTGTGTGTGCGGGCAGGGGATAGGTAAGGCAGCTCCGCGGTATCGAATGACCGGCAGGACTCCTCTCCGATTGTCCCCAACATAAAAGAGACATCTGGTACGGTTTAAAGATCACCGCTGGCCTTTCTGGGTGTGTTTCGCAGGGAAGAATGTAATCTGCCAGACACACAAAGGGGGATTCAATATTCAGCTGGTGGTCGCCATCTCCATATGTTAGTAATTAAATCGAGGCAATAATAAAGATCTTCACTACATCCGTGTGATTAATGACACCCTGCCAATCTTCTCTGAAGACTCCTGTGTTTTACTCTCACACATCAGAGGACTTCACAACCTCCCAGGAAGTCCTTTTCTCAGGAGGAGATTACTTAAAGCGTCCCCTGCTTACGCAACTTTATTAAATCCCTTTTCTTCCTCCTCCTCCTCCTCCTCCTCCTTTGAGAGCAATCATTCAATGGCTGCTGGCGTCGGGCAGTGAAGGAGAAATGTGCCTGAATGTGAGAAATCCTTCTAGTTTCCCTGGTACTCCAGTAGAACTTTAAAAAAGAACAATCTTCCATCACAGCAGCTCTTGCCATTCCCAAGCCAGTTGATGACAAAGATGACCAATAACCATGCAATTAAATGCTAATTGGAAAGCAGATAAGAGCTTGTTATTTTTAAGAATAATCTATGTTGCATTGTGTTAACGTCATTAAATGTGCTCTCTATAAATAACCACATCAGCAGCATCATTACTTGGCTCAATAGTGATCAGGGATGTAGTCGTGCAAGTCATGCTGCCTCATGTAAAAACATTTAGAAAAAAGCCTGTCTCTGCTAAACCCAGAAGAATGACACTTTTATGTAATATGGCATTAACCTTAGCAGAAATTGAGCATATCAGACTGTAAAGGCAACGCTTGATATATGAGTGATGTTACTGCTTACTCTGTCATTCGGTTAGTAAATTGAAAATGAGATGAGACGTGGGAGCAGCTCAGAGGGTGACAATGAATGATCGATCACATGGTGAGAGGAGAGAGAGGAAACGGCTTCCTAATGGACGTTATTAAGCCTGACTCTGCACTTATAATAATTAATAATAATTCCTTACATATATTATAGCGCTTTTCCAGATGCTCAAAGCGCTTTACAAATACACATCACACACATATCATACATGTAACGGTCATGTACTGTGGACGATACCCACAGGAGGAAATTCAGGTGAAGTGTCTTGCCCAAGGACACAACGGCCTGGCGCAGTGGCGGCGGGGGCGGGTTTCGAACTGGAGTTCCCCAACGCCACCCTTGATCTGATGATCAGCGCACAGCCCACTGCGCCACTCCGTCCCTGAATGCCACTCAATATTTTCTTAAAGTGAAATTCCCGCTTAAAAGTTGAGCTATAATTATTTATCGATTAGTTGATAATAGTTCAATTAATAAACAACTACTTATTTACTTACTACTTTTGGTTTGAGTCATTTCTTTTAGGAAAAAAAGCTTAAAGGGGCCCCTAGTAAGCTTGTCCCCCTTTCCTGTAGTGTGAATAGGTTTCTGTGCATGTAAATGGTCTGCAGAGGCTAAAATCCCTGTGTTCCCTTCTCTCCCACACAAAATGTGATTCTGGGTCATTTTGTAGTTCATTTACACATCCCAAAAAGCAATATATAGACAGCAGAGCTTTTTTAAATAAAGAATCAGTCTGATCACTTGTGTTTCAGTGTCTATAAAAAGGTTGCCAAAACAAAAAGATATTACCCAAATGTAAGAAGTGTCTGCCTCCAGAAAGGCTTCTCTAAAACCACCTCTCTTCTTCACCCTGTGAGCAGGATAATAATCACCACTGAGCTGAATGTGTATGTGCGGTAGCACCATGTGCCAGACTCATAATTATGCCCGTCAAGGAGCAACAGACAAAACCAAAGTAACAAAGAACCTTCTAAATCCTCATTAATATTCAAAGCAGACCTACTGTAGCCTCAAGACTCCCACGAAGGTTGAGACGGAGCCTCAGAGAAAATATCCAACAAGCTCTATGAACCGTAACTCCCCTCTGAGGCCAGGCCAGCTTTACAATCTGATTACTGACAATCACCATGGACACAAATACACTTTATAGAAAACATATTACCAATTTAAATCATTTTCAACAATGTTATGTTTCCATTGCCTTCATTATGACTCATACCTCACTGTTCAGCAAATACAAGTTCAATAAATGTAGTTTAAAGTCTCATATATTGAAGTAACTATAGGGGTAGTATGGTGCCCACTGTGTAAGCATGATGGGGATTTACAGTTTCTTAGACTGGATTGTAAACAAAATAATAATAAATATTTGTATGCATACTATAAGTAAATCTAGAGAAAGTAATGTGTGGAACTATGTTGTGTCGGTTTACTTATCATATTATTGACTTGTCATTTGAGTAATATTTGTTCACTTGATTTGTATTTAAGGAACTCAAATTGCAACCAATTCAGCTGGTTGGTTTGTGGACTTGGGAAGTAATAATTTCATACAAACAGTTTGGAAACAAATCGGATACAATTAGAAGCAGCTGTTTGTGAGGGCAGCTGGTGGTAAGGGGGGTTTGTTATACAACTGTTAGAAAAATAAAGCCTCACAGTTAGTTCACCTGAGGGTTCAAGCATTGGCTGCACAAGCCCTCAGTGGCCGTGTGAAGGTGAGGGCCCCGGCTCAAACCAACAAGTGTGAGCCTTTGCTCTTCTGCATAGGCTTTGCCGCCTGGTAGAACTCAATATCAACCTGTAATATGCATCTTCTTACTACTTCCAATTTGATGCAAGCACGCTTATTGCACTGAAATCCAAAATCTAGAGAAAAATAAAAGCTGTATCTTCTACAATCCTTAACACATTGCAGCAACTCCAAGACGTCTACTTGCTGCCACTTGTAAACTGGTGGGAAAGAAACAAGAGATGTGTGTGAGCCTTTTCATTGATGAAAGTTGGATTATAAGATTGTAAAAGCCAAAGATGTACTGGCTTAGGAAATTGATACCGAGGCAAATGTTGCATGTGAAAAATCTTCAGACAAAACGTTTGTGCAAGAGAGAAATGTGTTAACTTGATCATTGAAATGAATGAATAGCTCTGTATGGCAAACATAAATCAATTATCCATGTAGTTACATTTTACAACGAGGCTGACTTCAGTAGTTTTACTGGCCGAGTGAATATCCATAAGCAAATGTTATACTACAAACTTAATCATCACATGAGGTGTGACTTCGGTCTAATCTCAGGCCTTAAATAAGTCCATCTGATGTCTGTAAAGCTCCAAGCACCAGACGGACTAATCGAATTAGTCATTTCCTGCCTGCAGACACAAGAGAACAGAAATGGAGGGATTCAGCTCATTGACCGGATATTAATGCCTGCTTCCGGTGATTTAGTGCCGTGGCCACCAGGTGATGGATGGGGACACCTTCACTGTGAACTCAAGCATTCGGCTGCTCCATTGTAAAGCAATTAGAGCGTCACAATAGAGTCACTTTGGCTGCAGATCTGGCCAAGGGACCCCAGGTGGGCAACACGGAGGGAATTAAAAGACTAGTTAAGATGTGGACATTGTGTTGAGATGTTTGACACAAAAGGATGAAAAGAGGAGAGAAATCCATATTCTTTGGTGGGAAAAGCTCACAGGGTGAACAGATATATAGTAAGAGACTGTGTGTGTGTGTGTGTGTGTGTGTGTGTGTGTGTGTGTGTGTTCTTGGTTTAAGGGCCACTCAAAGTTAAGTGGTACAGTTGGAAGGACCTGTGGGATGATTGATTGAGTGTGTGTGTGTGTGTGTGTGTGTGTGTGTGTGTGTGTGTGTGTGTGTGTGTGTGTGTGTGTGTGTGTGTGTGTGTGTGTGTGTGTATTATCTCCCAGTCTTTCCAACAACTGTAAACATTTCAATCATTATCAGAACAGCCACAACACAAAGCTAATCAGAATCAGCCCCGCCCACTTAATTAAAACAATTAATATATTTCCCATGATGAATACAGAGAGGTGCACAACCATAGAGACCCGCTAATCTGGAGGATTTGCATTTGCTCGAAGGGATTGCCAATATGTTTGAAACCATTATGCTATTTGTTTTTACAATATGGCCGCCATGGCAAGCGATAATCAAGGGTAAAATGACCATGATGTATCCTTGCAGAATAAACGTTATAATAACAGTTTGAAGCAACCATTGTGTGTTTGCCTCCTTTCCCTCCATTTTCTTTCCCCTCCGTTAGCTCCTATACTGCATAACAAAGCATCTCAGCAGCACTCAATCCTGATTAATAGCTTGAGTGACTTTCACTCCCCCACTTAGTTGCTACCTGAACTGCACAAAAAAAAAAAATTCTATTCATGTCTGTGAGAATGTGGTCTCAAACGTAAAGGTGCTGATATGGGGGGGGGGGTGGAACACATGCTTTCAGTTTGGTTAATTCTGTGCGTCATGGAGGATTAACACTTTGCAAATATGTATTCGCTGTGGGTGAAAAACATGTTTACATAACCTCCAGCTGTGAATGTGGTCGGTCTGAGAGGAAAGGGAGGCATTGTTTAAGGCAAAGTCAAACTTGTCTTTCCAAACTTTTGGGAGAACCATCAGATGGATAGGGAAATGTCTCATTCTGCTGCACTTGCTTCGCACTGTTGATAGACACTTTATTTTGTCCTTGAGGCAGAGAGTTGGAGCTGCCAGAACTGTAAGAAGAATAAGCACTGACCCTCCAAACTTCAGCCATGACTTGCTTCACACTCTACAGCCACTCAATCACAACTGGAAGCCGTCCAGTAGAAGCCCGTAGCCAGATAGCTGTTGGCCAGCAGAGCAAAGAGGTGCTGGCTCAAGGGACCCACAAGGGTAGTGAGTAAAGAACAGTGGCAGCCTTTTATCCCAGCTGGTGCAATCATTCAATCTGCTCTCCTCATAGAGAGGCACAATCTGACATTTTGCAGTCCAATTGTTACAGCTGGTTTATGTTCTGGTAAACTGTTCCCACACAATGTTTAACAAGGGAGGACATGTTAGGATTTTAAAAGCCATCGTCACAAAATGGCACAAATATACAGATACAAATTATAAAAATGTAAATGCAGAACAATAAATAAGAGCAAGGAGCACCCTGCCTGCTCCCATTAAACCAAACCCACCCCTCTTGCTTCACAAATACTTGTTTGTTGGCATACATATAAGTTATATTTAATATATACACATATTTGTGGGTTTCCATTGTGTGATGAGGATTGTTTGGCTGCTGTCAACGGTTCATTTCATCTGATGATTTCATAGATAAGGGGGAAATGTTTGGAGGGCACAGTATATGTTTTAATAATAAATAAACTTGAATGAGTGGGTAAGGGACATGTTGCACCTCAACATGTCCCTAGCTCCAGCCACAGAAATCACCATGAGCAGGGGTGTCAAACTCAAGGCCCGGGGGCCAAATCCGGCCCGCCACATTTTATGTGGCCCACAAGAGCTTGCAAAGAATATAATACGTTTATTATAAGGTTACGTGCCGCTTTACATGAGCACGTTGCCCATAAACTACATGTCCCACAATGCATCTCATGTTGTGAGATACGCACTGAAGAGACTTGCAATTATTTTCCCTAGACTTCTGCTTTCAGACGTAGTTAATTATGAAGTTATTACCATATCCGATAATAATCCAATGCAGAGGAAATATTGTAAAATAATACATTATTTTATATATATTTATCTATGTATATTTATATAGCCTTAAAGTTAATTACCACCGGCTCTTTGAGTGCAACCATAATTCTAATGAAATTGAGTTTGACCCCCCTGCACTAGAGCACCAGCTGGAGAGCACTGACACTGAAACACTGACTAAAAGGCGGAACATGTCATTTATCACAACTTGTCCATGGTCATGTGTTGACTGTCAGTCAAAACACAAACAGGAAACACAGACATGTGTTCAATCACTGGGAAAACTATAGTCATTGTAAAGCTTTTATGATAGTTTAGATGGCTGTCGTTTTGGAAGAACATTTATATTCTGAGAAATAAAAACATTAGGAAACCATTTCATGAAAAATAAATTACATTACATGTTAGACGCTTTTATCCAAAGCGACTTACATACTCAGTACTGTGGGCAATCACCACAGGAGCAATTCGGGGTGAAGTGTCTTGCCCAGGGGACACAACGACATGCTGACTGCAGTGGGGTTTGAACCTGTGACCCCCCTGATCCGAACACCAACGCACTAGACCACTGCGCCACACGCCTCCTCAAATCCATAAATAAAATGGGAACTAATGACCAGATTGAACAAATGGAAATTGCTTTCTTGTGATACCACTACACAAATTAGTTGCGATTGAATTCATTATGAAAGATAAATTCTATTCAAAAAGGATTTACTTATTGAAAAGACAAAATGAGTACATTGCCTTAGCGTCTCCTTGTTTTTGCTACAGTCCATTTTTCTTTTAGGTGTTGTGCATTTTTATCTTTGACGCACTTAAAATCAATCATTATAATACTGCCAGTGTAAAGAAAGAGCCAAATATAATAAATAAACCCTATAACTAAATCGACAAGTGATATTACAAAAGGTTACTTGCATCATTGAAATGATCTTTTGTACATGAATGAAAGCCAGCCAAAGGTCTCATCATTATGAACACATTGTGTTTCTGCAGCCTTTAAAGCAACGGTTCACTTCAATGAAATGTAGTCGCCATGAGATAGGTGACATGTTTTATCAGCCACTGTATTCTCCTCCCTATTAGAAGGTGAACCTTTCATACAAACCAGAGCACGGCAAGAGCACCATGATCTGTAGACACAAATTATTTGCATGAATGCACACATTTACTAATAAAAGAGCTGCCTCTCATAATATAAAATGCCATCTGGCAAATGGAACCATGACAGAAAGAGGCCACAACAACAAATAAAAAAGTTAGCAAGGTGTTTGTTTAGTAAGAAACTTGGAAGGTTTATCGTCCTTGATATTTAGTTGCACACAGTACAGCAGACAACTCGCCAGACGTCAGAAAATCCTGCAGTCAAGGTAGAAATGTCATGCTCAAGGGCATGGGCTCAAAATGAGGAAATAACTCACTTTTGCTGTGTGTACCATCGTTACACATGTGCAATGTTTAACTGTAGAGCTGTCTAACCTCCAGGCAGCCTTAAGGCAACAATCAGCCTCATCATGTTTACAAGAGACATGCCCTCTGGATTTATTTTGTGACTTGCTGCTCAGTGTCAACACAGACATACAAACACGAGTGAAAACGAGCCCAGCGGACAGACCGGAGGGCTCTGAACCTCATTTCTGCTCATGGTCATAATCAGATTATTATTACATTGCATTTAGCTGTCACTTTTCTCCAAAGCGACTTACAATAAGTGCATTCGACCAAGAAGATACAAGATATGCTGCCATGTTCAGTGTGTGTAGGAGCTAGGGTTGCAAAGGGGCGGAACATTTCCGGTACATTTCCATGGGAAGTTAAGCTGGGGAATTTTGGAAATATTCCATATTGGAAACTTTCCATGGGAATAATGGGAATTCATGGGAATTTATGGTTACTAACTGGGAATTGAGGGTAATGTAATCAATTTGTATCATTTTATTTTGAAATGAGCCATTGCGACTTCCGACTGATTTCGATAGAGCGGGTAACATACAGTATGAGCACAGCCCTCTGTGGATGTCAGCATGAGCAAGAGAAAGGTATCTGAGGAAAATCGTGTTTTCCAAGAAAAGTGGGAGAAAGAATATCTTTTCACTGAATTCAGGGGTAAACCACAATGTTGAGTATGTTTGCAGACCGTTGCTGTAATGAAAGTAAGCAACTTGAGCCGCCACGTTCAAAGTGAATCTGCGGCCCCCTGGTGGCCAGTACATAAATGATGCGGCCCCCACCACCATCCAAGTTGCCCATCCCTGCTGTAGGGGGTGTGGTCTCAATAGCCATGCAGTAAGCAGTGTGCATGTGATTGAGGAATGGCATGGATATTCAAGTGTACTTGAATGGCATCCGTTTGTTTTAGTCAAGATTATGCTAAAATATACTTTCCTCAACTATATTTAAGTTCCCTAGGAAGAGCCAACCTTCAATTTAGAAAATTCCCAGTTTATTCCCATAAATTCCCGTTTATTCCCTTAAATTCCCATGGAAAGTTTCCATCTTTGAAAATTCCTGGAATTTTGCAACCGTAGGAGCCACACGTAGAGTATTTTCTGTGTTTGTTACGGCACATGTTTTGAGTCACTATAGGTGGTGGGCGTGTCTATTGTATTTGTGTGGTGACGTTTGCGGTTATATCCGGTTCTTTTTACCTGCGCACTTTGTCATAGATGGAGGGGGAGTGAGCTGGAGAAGGGACATTTTTGTTGACCGCATGCACGCATACGCAATCACATAGTGGATATGGACTACTAGACACTACTGAATGTTTGCTTGTTTCGTTTGCAAATAAGAAGTCAAACGCATACCGGTGGAAAGACTGAGTTTTGCGCGTCATACAATGTTTTTCTCTTGTTTAGTCCCTGGGCACTTCTATTGGATTACTACAGCAGCAATAGTGTGTCTTAACACTAAAATGACACTCAGATGCAGATACACTGGCTACCACATGACACGGTCTGAGCTGTAACCACGGAAGATCATAGGCAAAAACACAGATCAACTCAGCATATTTTTTATATAATATATAAACATCAACTTTAACATTTAATTTGCAAAAAGTAGACAATCTAAATCCTTCTATTTAGGAAAATGTTCCCACTGTACTAAAATCATCCTCAAGCTGAGTCATGAAACAATTCCATTAAGCCAGAATGTCAATCAGGCATTTGTGTACAGTGTGTGTCAATCACATGCAGCGTTCACACTTCCTCCTGTCAGTCTCTGCAACGATTGTCGCTGAATGTTTGCATCCCTCAGCTTCTCTTCCTCATCATGACATTCTGTTAGGGCAGTAATTCCTGGCAGCTTGACAAATGATTCCCTCTGAGATGAAGACATAAGGGTAAACACATTGATTTAACTGACTTGTTTTCACCCATTTATAATGTATTTCCTCAGTGGTAGCCAAACATCTCATCACAAGTCGTCAGAAGCTCCAACAGTTTAAACTAGGCAAGAATATGTCAAACATAATTTCAAGAACAAAATATTATCTAGTATTCAAACCAATATGATTACTCAGACATTAACTCTAAAAGCTATTTAAGCATCAATAGGACCTGACAACTGTATAACAACAATGCAGGGTTGCAACAATCACAAAACAGTACGTAGACCAGGCCTAAATATATAACATACATTTGTGATTAATCCCTGACAAAATTGTCATTGTAGAATTACAAGAAAGTACACAATCCAGAATCCAGGAGTGTTATAGTACTCCGTCACACACGCCGACAAAAAAGTGAAGTTATACCCTGCCTGCCTCCATCTAATCAGCACAGCGACCATGAGCCGTCTCCACTGCTGCTCCCAGCCTCTCGGCTCTCATTTCTCTGACTTGTGGCCGAGTCCTGGCATGTCGATGTGCCTGGCAGAGGCCCAGGCAGAGGCCCAGGAGTCGACCCAGTGAATTCAAACCGGCCAAAGCTTCATCTTTTGTTTATCTCTTCTTTGCTTCAGTCCCTTTTCAGAGCAGTCTTGCCTTCAAATACCCCAAAGACACCAAAATACAGTATTTCTTGGAACAACTGCAGAGAAAAAGATAAGAAAACATGAAAATCAATCTCGATTTGCATTTTTCTTTCTTTCTCTCTTGTGTCTGTGGCTCAACGTCGTCATTTCGCCCTTGTTCCTCCCTCCCACACACTCTCCTCAGACCAATGAGATTAAAAAGTCAGTGAGACAGGCAGTCTGAGGTTGATGGGCCACTCCAAAACAACAGGATTGATGTCCCTCATCCCGTCCTGTCACATCTCCTGACTCTCCACCACACCACAGACAGGGGAGCTAACCTTGGCAGTGACTCCGGGGACCGGGGCCAAGGCCGCCTCTCAGGATGGTTCAGAGGCAGAAAGTAATACAGCTGTAAGCCCTTGACTCGCCCCCTGGCGCTCACAACAATCTGATGCTTTCAGAGGCCATCCCTGAACTCATCAGGCAACACAGGTTTGCTAAAGTGGAGCGGATTAAGCCTAAGTAGAGTCACAGAGCGGGGAGAAAATACTGCCAATGAGTATTGTGCTGGGAACAAAATAAGTTGCAACGACTTATTTACTGTATAATTTAATTTGTATTTACTGGCCCCGTTTGTGAGAGATTATGATTTGTTATTAATGTGTGTGTGATGGTGGCAAAGCCAAGTGACTTTCATATAGCATTTTACCTAAGTAATAGGGCAACAGAATAAAAACTCAATCTACCATTTTTTTCAGAGGAGATTTTCTCATTTTATGTATTTTCTAAAAGCTGCATTAATCCCACACACACACACGACAACTCACAAACACAGCTGAAGGACACGCAGCCCTGAAAAATCATCACCTCGTGAAGATTTTATAGCTAGCTCGGCTTCAACGTTAGGCATCTCAATTACATTTATATTTAGCTGATGCTTTTATGCTAAGTGATTTACAATAAGTGCAATAAACTCTGAAGATACGAACTCAGAACAGCAAGAGACCTGCAGGTACAGACGCTTCAAATAAGCCAGCGTAATTTATTTTACATATTCCACTTTCTTGCAAATCTATTAGCCAACTATGTCAGTTGTTTGGTGAACCTTGAGAACTGTGGGTTAATCAGTGGGCTTGTTTGCTGTAGAAGCTGCCTGCTGCTGCAGCTTGAAGTGGGATTGATGAGCGCTGTGAGAAGGAACAAGAGTTGGGTCATAACTCTTTTGGGGTTCATCACTAAGACAACCTCCACATTACGCACGGTCATTGGATGCACACGGCGGTGCACTCAGGGCTCTCGGCTAACTTCTTTCACCATCCTCCCGGAACCGTCCCGAAATACAATCTAAGCCGTCCCGAAATTAATGTGGACCGTCCCGAATTTAAAATATTAGTTTTTCTACATTATCATTAGTTAAAATCATTCAAAGTGACCTTTAACATAAATAAAACATCATACAAATCATTAGATGATAATTCATCAACCTTTTTAATTGAGTAAATCAGTCAAACACATAAACAAAGGCCAAATATATTTAAAAAAAACACACAAGCGAGAAAGTTACTCTAATATTGAATCCAATCAAGTTCTATCCAATTATCAAAAACATCCAACACTCTGTCCTGAAGACAGAAGACAGAACCCAGAGTAATCACTAACCAGGATAACAGTCTGTAACACAGTCAGGAGACCTTTACAAACTGCCCCGCCCCCTCGCACACAGACGGGGGAGAGAGCTCTCTCGTCTGGATTGGAAAGATCGAAAATAAGATCGAAAATACATCATAGACGCATTTTGTAGACTTATTGCATATTAGAAACGGAGTTGGCGAAACTAAAACTGCGATATAATGTTCATGTAGCAATAATACATGACATATATGTTTTAAATGTCTCCACTACCGATAAAAAGTCAGATAACGTCGGAGCTTAACGCTACCACTGTCTTTAATAATTCCGGCCCGGGGCCCGTTTAATACCGGGGCTCGGTACCCATCCCTACATGGGGAGAGACGCAGCATATTGCTAAGGACTAAATACGATGGAGAGTTCTCATCTCAGCCTTATTACCCATAGGGGATGAAGAGGAGTTAGTAAATAAAGAGGCCGGCGCTCCAGGGTTAGGTTCTGCTGTGCGTTTTCGTGATGTAACGTAAACAATTGCAGAATTCCTCCACGGGATGCCATTGTCATTGTACATCACTCAACGCGAAATACACACACTCAGTACATAGCTAGACCCACTAATTTGCGGGCCAGGAGTTTGCGGGCACAGCTGTGTGTGTGTGTGTGTGTGTGTGTGTGTGTGTGTGTGTGTGTGTGTGTGTGTGTGTATTTCGCAGTTTGCTAAATGTTTTGTGCGTGTGTGTTTATGTTGACAAGGAGGTTTAATAACTGTGTGCTACACAAAACGTGCAGTCAGTTTCATTTTCATCGCCGTTCGTACTGTAGTAGAGTTATCAGGGTATTTTTATTTTAACTCTCGTCCCAAATTCGTCCCAAGATTATTTTTTATCCTCCCCGACCCTATTTTTTTCGGCCCCGGGACGACGGGACGTCCTTAAGCTCGAGCCCTGGGTGCACTGGAGCTTCGAAATGGGATAATATGTGGGAGCAGAGTTAAGTTTGAGGTGAGGGAAATAGATCGGATGTGATTTCTGTCACACATGCATTCATCAAAAGCTTCCAGACAGCAGCTTAATCAAGGTTGACATTTCATCCGTCAAATGTGCCAGAAGCCTACATTCAGTCAGCTGTTTTTTTTCAGACTTGGCTGGTATTTTGTGATATGGCATTCAATTCCCCCCCAAAAAAAGAACGTTCAAGTGCGTGCATGTCATTTTATTAGAAACTATAATGAATGAAAGGTGAAAAAGGGTTGTATAACATGTTAGAAATTGAACCTGTTTCCTAAATGTGGCAAAACTCTGTTAGAAAAGCAAGATATGTGATGCTGTCTAACAAAGAACTCAAGCTTTCACTAAACCTATTGAGAGAAATATTCAAACCAAATATGACCTAAGTTAGAAATTGAATAATCTGGTATCACCACCAAATATAAAACATAATTGTGTAGGTTTGTACAATGTTTTCCTGCGTGGGTAATGAACTCCCTTGTAGGTTTCAGAGGTTTAAATGGGTACAATGATTACAGACCTCAAAGCATGTAATAGCATTTAGACGACACCCAGAAAGCATTACAAACTTCAAGCATGTCAAGTCGAGCAGTAATGACCTCCAGGGGGATTTCATCTTGGAGACAAGCTTTCTGAGTGCATGTCTAGTCAGACTAATACCAGCAACAGCATACTATTAGGGCGGCAGTGGTTCAGTCTGTAGTAGGGATGGGAATTTGAAAGCAAATGTATATTCGAATATTCGACCGCCCAAAAAACGGTTAACCGGTTAACCGAAATGTACATATCCTATAAAAAAAAAATTGGGTAAAAAAAAATATTCTAACTTTTTTTCGAAAAAAAGATTTTCAATAAATTTTGGAAATAAATATATACATGTTCAAATAAGTATAGAAACCAAGTCGAATTTGTCAAATGTATTGAACTGGTGATCACAGTTTGACAGCTATAGGCCTACAGCTTTCATGTGCGGAGGCGATTCACAATCAGGCCAGCTGTAGAGAAGACCCTCTCAGCTGGAACGGAGGTTGCGGGTATAGCAAGGTATATGTATATATATAAGTTTAATTTGGCATAGTTTGCACTCTACACCGCACTCACTAACCTGGTCGAAATATTTCCACACATTACTCCTTTTTGACGCCATGTCTGTTGTGTAGGACTCTTCTTAGAGTGTAAATAATTACCGGACTATGACTGGTAAAATATGTTGAATACCGGCAAAACTAAATCTCTCCTGTCAAAATCTCTATGTACTTTGCCGCCACACACGGTTGCCAAGCAGCGCTTATTGTTGTTTAGGCTGGCCACTCATGTGTCGCGAGTGTTGACAGGGGGCGGGGGAGCACGCTCATGAACTGTTAGCGCCGGAACCTCGCAACGGCTGCGGAGCGCATTTGCGCCGCATTTGGGCATAAGATGAGGTTTGAGTCTGCGTGATTTGCGTGTAGGGAGGGGCAGCAGCCATATCATTAGCTAGAACTAGCTAGATCTGATGGATTTGGACATAAACGCGAGTGAAGTACCGGACGCGAGAGAGAGAGAGATCAGCACCTGCAGCTCTGCCTGCTGTGAGGGACCGGTGAGCGGAGCAAAACACACCTTTCGACGTCACCTAACACATTTAGCTATGGCACTGTGTATACATTGAATTATTCAATTTGATAATATGTAATCAACTTAGGCATCCCTCCCAAAAAAAAAAAAAATAAATAAAAATTAATAAAAATATTCATAACTCATATTCGAATACCTGAATAATTATTCGAATACCTGAATAATTTCGAATATTCGAATATTCGATTAATCGTTCCCATCCCTAGTCTGTAGGGGATTGGACTTTGGACCGAAGGGTCGCCGGTTCACGTCCCGATCAGACCAAACAATACGGACTGGTACTGGAGAGGAGCCAGTTCACCTCCTGGGCCACTGCCAAAGTGCCCTTGAGCAAGGCACCCAACCCCCAACTGCTCACTGGCGCCAGCTAGACTGGCTGCCTCCGCTCTGACCTCTCAACTGCATGTGTATGCATGTGTGTGTATTTGTATATATATGTGCATGATGTAAAAAGTGTGTACTGTGTGTATAAACCTGTACCTGTATAAAAACGCATGTGTGTGTACGACAGAGTGGAAACTGAATTTATTACCAGGGATTAATAAAGGTCCATCTTCATCTTCTTCTTTTACAGAGAACATGTGTATAAGCAGCATATTTGAAAGGATCTTTGTTTTCACTCCTTAGTCTCACAGCCGACCCAAATAGACTAAATCGAAATAATTAAGTCCACTCAGAAATAAACCTATGAAAAAATCAACATGGAATTTTGAGAGAATTGATTGGAACAACATGCATGGTTAATTCTGCCCTTAGCATTCTATCTGACTATTACTTTCAATATGAGGTGCAGAGATGGTCTTCAGTTTGAAGAGCACATTTAGAGGAACTACAAACACAAAATTAGGCCAATGACCTAATTTATTTTACACACATCATCACGCAAGTAAATAATGATGTATTAACACATGGGGATTATGCATTTTCCTCAGACACAGGCAACCAGAGTACGTGTGCCATAGGACTGAACCAGTGGTTAAAGGCTCAAAATACAAAGTAGTACAACGTAATAAATGCAGTAATGTGGATATAATGAAGGCAAGAGCCGAAATTACTAAAGTCACCACAAGAGCCTTTTCCAGATCAGTGAAGGTTAGCAAGGACTCCATTTGAGCTATAATCCATTGTGAACAGACTTGAGACTTTTGAAACTACACACAATATTAAAAAGCAGCTTATAGAGATCTCACACTTTGTACAGGGACTATTGTTGCCTCTCTTATTTATACATTTTGCTGAAAAATAGTTCCCTTTTTAAGAACTACAGGTAAGGGCAATCTGCGTAGCTGGAATAATGGGAAACAATTATATTTTTATTCTCCTAGGATTACAATTTGTTTTATGAGAGAGGTCACTGCAGCATGAGAACAATTCTGCAAGAATACATTTATTAGTGTCATTTTCTACGAGTGTGAAAAAACTAAAGGGCACCATAATTACACATCATCAGGACGCTTAATGGCTTTTGGATATGCAATAATATTCATAAAATGGTGTACCTAACTGATGTATTTTTTACATGGTCGCTTTGCATAGACATGTCAAAAGTCAAGGGAAACTATAAAGAGTGTTTAGATGCGACCAAAACGAGGCATGTACTGGATAACCAAAAGAAAACTGTTGACATGTGTGATGCCCCTGTGGGTTCATCTGGAGAGGGTGTGGCTGTGCTGTGTCCAGCCTTGATTGCAGTAACTTAGGGCACCTGGGTCTGGTGCCCTGCAGCTACTTAAAGCCTCTGTGGCCGTTTCTCAATGTCGAGTATACCTGCTGCAGAGCCACTATTTCAAGTATACTACGTCATCGAGTGGCGCCGAATGCTGGGCATTTAACATGCATTTAAACAGTCCTTCGGCGCCACTCGATGACGTAGTATACTTGCAATAGTGGCTCTGCAGCAGGTTTACTCAACATTGAGAAACGGCCTCTGTCTCCTCTCTGCTTTCTCCTACAGCCACCCGGTTCTGTTGAGTATGCTATTAGTTACTTCAGTTGCTTTACTTTGTGCACCTCAACACCCTCACACATACATGTCCATGCAACCCTCACCCTGCATTTACACTACTGATACCACTGACGTCCACACCTCATGCTTTACCTACTTTGCACTTCAATTAATTTGGTTAATTTGAATTACTTGCTTAAATAAACATATTTTGTTAACCTTTGATATGGTGTGTCTCCTTTGTTGTGGCCTTTTGAGCCAGGTCATAACAACATACAAGTGCAACCTCCCACCCATTGTATCTGAATGCAGGTTATTTCCCTCAGTAAGCCTGCACGAGCCACCAAAGTGTCAACAAGGAATAAATCGTCTCAAGCTCAGTTCAAATGTTGAATTCAAACACAACCAACCCCCCACCCTCCCATCATACCACCCCTTGCTGAGTTTGCACATTTGCCCTATCTTTGCAGAATTTGCACACTGTACTTTACAGGCCTACTGAACTGTATTTGACAGCATATGATTGAACTCCTAGCTATCCCTATGTTTCTTCCAGTCTTCTTATTGTAATGGATGTTTATTATGGTCAATGCAAAGATTTTTTCCACAATGAGGACCATAAAAAAACTACATTGAAGTTAAATCAAAACAATGTCAAAACAACTGACAATGAGTGGAATTTGCCAGATGCTTCAAAGATGAATTGTGAAATAACAAAAATCCCTGTGATGTGGATAGAGCATAGGTGAGAAGGAGATGAATCACACAATCGATCAGAAGAGCATGCTAGAGAGAATAAAAGAGTAAAACACTGTCAGGAGAAAGAAGAAAACGCTCAGATTAATTTTCAGCACCATGGACAGCTCATAGGAATCATAAAACCAAGGACCTCACAAGGTCTCCTCCTAAATCAATCTTCACAAATCAGACATGCACTTTTATCACCTAATTTACTAATAGATGTTATTTACACTCAGTGGCATGAACCACAGTGCACAGACTACTACAGTATACTGTATTTATTCTCAGTGTATAGCTTTAGAGTAGGAGGGCCAACATCCAGCTTTTCTGACACACACATACCACAACACACACCTCTATGGTTACCAGCTGCTTTAAAGGAGTCTGGTTTCCTGCATGCTGCTTAGAGGTAGTCACTACACTACGGTTGCAGTTCACTACACTGCCTGCTGATACAACAAATAGACCAGCTGCTTCCTGACAACAAAATCAATTTCCCTTAACAAATCGTGGCTTATTGGCTTCAAGAGGTCAATGTGAGACTCTTAAGCCAAACACATAATTAACAAAAGATGCATGAGCTTATTATACACAGGACATGTGTCCAAAGCACAAGGCAGTGCAAAAAAAAGTTCCCCTGACGTTGACATTTAGTAACCAACTTTCTGCAGGATACTAATTTGCAGCCTGTATGGAAAGGATTACATATGCAACAGCTCAAATTGTGCATGTGTGGTGAAATCAATAACTTACCTTTACAGCATCAGCATGGGTGACTTTGTCGAAGACTTTGTCGTTGACTTTCATGATCTGGTCGCCGATTCGAAGACCCTCTTTCTCCGCCAGGCTCCCCGGCTCCACCAGGGACACGTAGATCCCGACCCCATGCTCGGACCCTCCGCGGATGCTGAAGCCCAGGCCCTCGTTGCTCTTGTGTCTCTTCATGGTGACCTGCCGGATCTCGCCCGGCGGCTCGTGGACAAAGTTCCTCCCGAGCAGAGGCACCAGGGGAGCTGTCCCTTCGCTGCTGGTGCTGAAGCTGTCCGGAGAGCCACGCAACGCCACCTGAAACTCAGGCGGGTTGTTTGGTGAGAAATGCCCCGGGGGAGTAGGGCTGGCACTGGGGAAGTCTCCCGGCGGGGGTTCGGCGTTGCCATTGCTCGCAACTGAATCCGATTTTAAGTAGAGGCCCTCCGAGGTGTACTGCTCGAAGAGGAGCTGGTCGGAGCGGGGGATGACCAACCGAAGCATGGGCAGAAGTTGCCGCTTGCTGGGCGCGTTGAGGATGACGTTGAGGGTCTGGACCAGGTCGTACACGTTGCGTTTGGAGTGGTACACGTTGAGGCAGTGGATGAACTGCTCCCTCTCAAAGTCGTTGAGCAGGAGGTTGAGCGCGTTGTGCAGTTTCCTCACGTTGGCCGACAGCGTCCGGGCACTGGAAGCCACCGAGTTGGCCGAGGAGCTGAGCGACATGCGCTCCAGGTCGGTGCTGCTCATCGTGGCGGGCTGACCGGGACACGGCGCCACACTGGTGCGGGTTAGAGAGCAGGCATTACGGGCTCGCAGCGCGGGGTTACACCGGCGCTTGGCATCACGACCGCTGGAGGACGGGCACTCCGGTTATATCCATGCTGCCCGCCTCTGACAGATGATCCGCCGATTAGTAGCAATTTGCTAAGTGAGGCGATGAAAAGGGGCAACTTCTACGGGCAGTTTAGTCCAGCTAATTCAATTTCACACCTGACACAAATTAATTAGCACTTACCATAATTTAGAAATCATTAATTAGATTCTGCAAACTTCACCTGCGTCAGGATGGACATGCAACAGCCTCTCGGAAACCCCGTCCCGCTCCTCGCAGAGCTTAGTAATGAGCAGCAGTATGATCCAGCCTGCTGTCATTAGCTACGGTCTAATTTCCCAGCAGGTCAGGTGGCCACCGAACCGCCGCTTCTCTGGTGTCTCACCGTCAGCAGCAGCTCCACGAGGCGGAGTAAAACAATAATACGAGGACTTAAAACGAGTTGCAGGCGACTTCGTCCTCTGCTTCGTTAGCAACTCGAAAAGAAAAGCTATCCCCTCAACGAAGAAGCAGAAAAAAAGTTGTTTTCGAGCTCGTGCTCAGCGTCCCGAGGAGTCCAAACTTCCCGCTCCGGTCTCGGTTATAGTTCCAAACGAACTGAAGTTGACATAAATATCTTTCCAGCAGAGTTACACGGAGCGAAAGACGTGTTTCAGTCGGTTTTGTGTTGGTTTAGTTTTATTTTCCGTACCTCTGCGGTGTTGCGGTGACCGGCTGCTCGGTGTCTCCGTTACTACAGCGACAGACTGAGGCTGGCGGCTCGCTCTCCTCTGACAGTCCTCTAACAGGAAGTGACGCAGCAGCCTCGTGCAGCCAATACATGGCTTGTTATTACTTACAGCATGCGCTCGTGCTTATGACAATTGGTTACTTAACAGGACTTTAATTAGACATTAGTGTAGCCTGCTTTTGCTGTTCAGCTTGTTAGTTCGTTTTTTGTATTTTTCAAATCTAAAAATGGTTCTACTTATAAGGACCCAACGTGACACAGGTGTCACATGACCTTTAAATGTTCTGGAAAGTTCCTTATACAGCTTTAGCCTTTATTTTATCTCATGTCCTTAAGTGACACACACTGAACAGTCAGTGGGCCAGGTAATTTGATTTTGTGTTCCCATAACAACATGTCCAAGATGTCCATGTGCCAGACTAACACACGTGACAGAACTAGCTACATTTCAAAAGCTTTTTTTGTGTTGCTAAAAGGTAAAATTCAAGCCATTTAAGAATTACAATGCGTACATAACATGTCCTTTCTTATATTTAACCTGTTGTGGAAACATTTCTTGATTGAATTGATATGAAACAAATGAGACAAACATCGCTGTGACACTGATCGGGACTTGAACCCTAAACTTTCACAGTAAACCCAAAGTGACATATATGCACAATTAGAAATATTATTATGATCTGCTCAGTTAATTTAGCTGATTCAATTATATTTAGTTAATATATTCTTTATTCTTCAATTCAAAGAATGTTCAAACTAATTTAAACCAAAAAATCATCCTCATTAATTAAGTTATAAATAAGCGTTATTTTACCATTAAAGCCCAATGTGATATATACGTCACATTTCAGATATTTGACTCGAGGGGGGGTTACTTGTCAGAAATGTGTTCTACAGTAGGTGTTATATTTAGTCTAAATTATGTTCCCCTTAATTTCCCCAAAAGTAGAAATGTGTCCGGGTTCTTATGGGTTAAATGTTCTGTGAATATAATAGAATACAATATTAACACATATGTAGAACTATGTTCAGAGCTTGTTTATTTGTTTTTAATGTGAAGGCTTATTTCATCAACAATATACTATGGCCAATATGTTTAACAATACATAAAAGCCATGAGAGGCTAACAATAAAAACATGGATTCCCATCTTTTAAGTTTGATTTCAATAGTGTTTCTCTCCTGTGTTTATGACCTAGCAGGTCAAAAGGTTCCCAGGAAGCTACTTTTGTCCACTTTTAACTGTGAAAAAAGTGTTTGTGCTTCATTATCTATCACATTTCTCTGGTCATTACCCTCTTTATGTGGATTAAAAACATCAATCTTTGCGTGCAGTTGTGAAGGATTTTAACTTCTGCTGGAATCTCTCATCCAAGGGTGCTTGCCCTGCAGCCAAAAGGAGCAAAGTGGAGGTGAACACAGCTGACCAAGTAATCATTCACAAGTGCAAAACGGTGACGATGTCAACTGAGGTCAATGTGCTTTTTTGGCAGCGTTTCTGAGCCGAGTCTCCCTTAAGACATGCTGTTGCTAAGGGCCAAATGTTTCCTTCTGGCTTATTAACCAGTAACTCAAGCGTCTAAAAGGCCGACCAGGGCAGACTGAGGACTGTCTGCTCCATTGTGACATTTTAAATTAAAACTGTGGCTAAGTATGTGCTGGGTGATAGAAGTATCAAGGTGGAACATTGGCAATTGGAGGACAAAAAAGGACTTGGGAAAGGGTTCTTAGATAATATATCAATGAGATAGGAATGCAGTGAATACCCGAGGAGGAATCGAGGTTAAAGCACAGATGACTGACGACACAGAACGAGTCAGCACTCTACATCCTTAAAGTGACACAGCAGCACTGTCAGCAAAGCAGCGACCAAGGCAACCCAGATAAGATCACCATCGTCTGATAGAATATGCGAGGTTTCAGAGTAAGATGTTTATTGGGGCATTATTTATTTCGCTATGTCTCTATTTTCACTTTCCTCAATGGTGGATTTAAGTTGGTGTTGACAGTAAGAAGGTTATATTACAGATTACACTGATAGGCAGTATATTTTTGATAAAGACAACTGTGATATCACACCAGACTTCAAATGAGGACTTATTGGTGAAATGATATTACACTACAGGGCCAAAACATGGGGGCATATATGAGGGCAGTGCACCCCTGTCAAATTACCCACAAACCCATTGTCTTTTAGGGACAGATTAATGTCCCATCCTTATATCAATGTCAGGGAGATGAGACCATGCAGTGCATTGGGGTCTTTGGGAGAGGCAGAGATGTACACTAGTGTAATAGTGGAGGCTGTGGCGCAGTGGACTAGTGCGTTGGTGTTCGGATCAGGGGGTCACAGGTTCAAACCCCACTGCAGTCAGCATGTCGTTGTGTCCCTGGGCAAGACACTTCACCCCACATTGCTCCTGTGGGGATTGTCCACAGTATTGAGTATGCAAGTCGCTTTGGATAAAGCGTCTAACAAGTGACATGTAATGTATCATCAGCATAATATTGATTATATACATAGAGATGGTGAATGATATAAGATCACAGAGGCCCATCTGCTGCTTAAGCGTGTCGGTTATTATTGATCTCAATGGTATTGAATGCCCCACTATGGTCTCTCACCAACACCAGCCAGCAGTGGACCTCAATAATTCTGTAATGGGAGCAGATCCCTGCAGGAGGTCCAACACATTTACACAGTGTGGGTGTAATGATAGAGTGAACACCCGCTGTGTGGTCACATAGTGCAGCTGTTAATGGGTTCTGTGGAGAAAACAAACAATACAAAATAATTGCAGATAAATCGTCAAAAAAGATTGGAAAAAAAGCACACAAAAAAACTACCAGTAAACAATTATCTAAAGAAATAAAGAAGTAGGACAATCAATACACGAAAAAAGGAAGAGAGCGTGTATCAGAAAAAACCCCATCCTTTTCAAGTGTCTAAAGATAGCACGGTCTTATGAATGTATACCAAAAACCGTAAAGCAGATGGAAATGGAAAGGTGAAAATGCAATGAATAAATATGTAAAGAAAACCACTTCAGAAATCTGAGAGACAGAGAGATGACACTGGGACGTTTGATTTAGCTCTGCTAAATGTTGATAAAGCAAACAAATGTGCAGTGTGCATGTGTGTACACTTGTGTGTGTTTGTGTGTGTGTGTTTGAAGTTGATTGATGACAGTAATTAGAGGAGTTCACCAGTGGGAAACAGTATAGACAGAGATCCACACTGCGCAACAAACGAAACAGCAGAGAAGAGATAGAGAAAGTTTGAGAAACTGTTTGAGAAAGAAAACAAAAGACAGAGAGAAGAATCAGAACAGAAAGAAATAAGTAATGAAAACACACACAGAAATAATGACTTTCACTATTATCACATTTTTCAATTGTAACTGCAGAAGCTGTGAGCTGAACGCCGAGCACTACAATCTCAGAGACGGACAGAGACGGATTCTCTCTTGGTGGCAGAACAATGACTGTGTTAATGAAGAGATGACCGCAGTGAGATGAACTCTATTATGATACTCTGTGTGTGACTGTGTGTGCTGACAGAAATGCAGCTGTACTGTTATTCTATTGGCTGCTCCCTCTAGTTGATCAGTATGACCAGTGCACTTTGTCCCAGAATCAAAATAAAAAAAGGCTGCCTACTCAAGTAAATTAGCACATTTGATGGTTAACTGTAATCATTATGAAGGCTTAACAAGGCTTAAAGACTACACTTAATAGGCTTAACGGCGTATGACTAAGAGCTTAACAGAGTCATCAGTTTTCGTCAAATGGAAGATAAATGAGCTCTAAACAGGTGGGCATTCAAAAAAAAGACAAGCCATTTATGTGTAGAGCTGCATTAAACCTGGATGTTATATTCACAGAGGGTCAAATGACTATGCATAATGTGAAATGCTCATAGTGGACGCACAGAGAATTATCACCCAACTCTGCAGTGATTTCATCTCATCGTCTTAATGTAGTGACCCACAACTTCACTGCTACGTTTTACCACTGCCATCAAATTGGTTTAAGTATTTGATAGGGGGAAAAACAAAGTTAAAAGGAGAGTGAATATTGGTTAAGTGCATTAGAAATTCAGCAATTTAAATGGTGTTTTTTTTTTTTATCATATTCTGTTTTTTGCTAAATTGATATCTCTTCTTTTCTTTTTAGGGTGGGTTGAATAACTCCAGGCTTAAAAGTTCCCAGTGGATTTTTTGAAAAAACAAAACTTATATTAACATTCAGTGTTACTCACCAACATCCAATGTGTGAACCATTGAGGTCAGACGTTGAATATTGAATGCATTACAGTCCTCGTAAAACAAATGCACAATCAATATTCATTATTGACACTTAACTTGAAGAGAGAGCATTATCAACTTTCAATCAGCAGCAGAGTTAACAGCATGTCAAAACTGATGCACGTGGCCCTCACCTCAATGTGTGTAACTATTTTTTTTAAAAGCAAGCAAGAAAGAAACAGCTATAGGAGAAGACAGGCTGCATGGAAGTGGAACCGAGTGTCTGAAACATTAACACGCAGAATGAAGTCACGTCTTAATGAGTCATGCAACACTGAGATGCTCACACTGATAAACTTTTATATGCAAGCCTGAGTATTCATCTGGGAGAAAGAGTGACTCATTTGTTTTGAAGGATGCTCCAGAGTACAACTGATAGCGACATTAGCATAACTTATGTCACTTAGATTAAAAAATTAATCAATATGTATATATAATTAGAAATAACAAGTGTGTGGAAACTTGGAAAAAGTTGGAAGATTCTAAATGAAAAAGTATGAAAGTGCTTAAAAACTGATTAATGAGAAATGGTTGGGACTCTTGGTGATAAAGTGCAGATGTATTTAGGCTGTGCTGGTGGTGATAGTGTACATGTTTTCCCCAAGGACTTAGCGTTTGCTGATGAGACTGTTAAGTAGCACAACCCTGTTTGCTGGACTCGACTCTTCGTGACTCGGCTGCTGATACCGGCTCTCGCACACACTCCACTGCTGCACTGCACACACTGTATATGCCAGACTCGCTGCTAAGTAGTGCGGTGCAGTATGGAGGAATATGGTTTATTCACTATAAAAAATAACACACAGTTATCACAATATCAAGAAAAACACTTGTTAAAACAAATGTCTCATGTTAACAGATGAAGCAACCTGTTAACACAGCGTTCAGCTTAGCGGTGGTGAGGGTCACATGACTTCTCTTCACCAGCGCTAAGCTAAAGGCGGCTAATGTTTGGCGCGATGACTTTTAGAATTGTCATTTAGCCACTTTTTTAGCAACTTCTGTTTTTATGACACAACTTCAGGGTTAGGGTTAGGGTTCTACTGAAACCTCCCAAGTTTGTGTTAAAAATAGACCTTATTTCAGGCAGTGCTCAAATGCTAACTCTATTTCGAGGCAACACAACACTAAAACCGCACTGCTTAGGAGTAATTTAAGTTCTTATCAAAAAAGTATTGATACAATACTCTGCCTACAGGGTGTCAATACATATCTGACAGTCAAAAATAATTGGAACTGTAAAATGGAGGCAGTATTTGTTGCAGGGCTGCTGTATTGATTGCAATGAATGGTGCTGGTGGAGCTAGTGTCATCACTCTACCTCATTTAACAGTAGAGAAAAGCTTTGCATTAATGACAGCCAAAGGAAAAACGTTATTAATTAATCCCATGCTGAATGTTGGCATCAATCTTATCGTTTTGGTTCAGGCAATTATTCTTGTTCTTCTTTATTATCTATTTAATTTCACCGTACTGCTTCCTTCTTTCTAAAAGAGGGAGGTATAATCTCGCTGTGTCTGAAAAGGTCTGCAGTCAAGGAGGCATGTGTCATTCCCTATTGACACAAAAAACATGTATAAACCTTAGCTTATTTAAAAAAATGTACAAACATATGTTACACACTACTTAATTCTCAGATAAGGTTTTGGATTTCTGGAAACAAAAACGAGCAGCACTTGTGTAAATCTGCTTTCTTGTCTTTCTCATTTTCTACATGAGTAACCCTTCTTTTGCGAATCTTTTATAGCATGTACTGTAAAGAAGAAGGTAGACATGCTTTGAAGAGAACCAGAGACATTGAACATAAGTGAAGAACATAAGCCTTTTATTTTTTCTTCAAACCACCTTCAGGGGAAGTAATTAAAGCAATTAAATCATCATGACATTTAAACATCAAGACTCTGGTAGAATCCTCTTCAGTTGTCCATTCACTCGTGATCTGCCTCCCTTCACATTACCACATTGATCCATATCTAAACATAGCTCCACTGTGTTTGTTTGTGATTGATTATTAAATCTGACGTGGAATCACATCACATTTAGCCGAGCTGCTGCGGATGGACAGATGACACAGATCCAGGCAAAACAGGCAGAAACACACACACACACACGTGTACACACACACACACACGTGTACACACACACACACGTGTACACACACACACACGTGTACACACACAACACACGGGACACACACACACACACACACACACACACACACACACACACACACACACACACACACACACACACACACACACACACACACACACACCCACACACACACACACACACACACACACACACACACACACACACACACACACACACACACACACACACACACACCACACACACACACACACACACACACAACACACACAACACACACACACACACACCACACACCACACACACACACACACACACACACACACACACACACACACCTCTTCTCAGTGCTGGAGTTGAACAAACAAGGGCGACAAGTTTGCTTCCGTGAATTCAAGCTCTCATTAACTGAGAAGTTCTCTTGGTATTTTGAGGTATCTTGATCATTCATAAAAACAGAGCAGCTTTTTGTTCTATGAAAACTTTTCTGAGAGTTATGAGATAACAATATATATTTCAGAAATTCAGGGCAAATGCATTGAACGTAATGGGACCATAACAAAATCTGGTTCACATCATGGAGTGACATCTGAGGAAAACACATTTCCTTAACAAACCTTCAGAGCCCTAACAGCTTCACTAACAGCTTTAGTATAGCAGCTACTGCCATGGCATGATCTATTCACAACTAAAAGTATAAAGCAGAAGGAGTGAGGTGACACAATAAGTACATGTGAAAAACTATATATGACTGTAGGAATACATCTGCTGATTGCAAAGGAGGAAAAGAAAAATAGTCCAACATATTTCATCTTAAAACACTTGCCAGGATAACCAGTTTGGTTGGTTATTAATAAAGCAAAAGCCAATTTCCCAAAGTTACATCAAGAAAACATATGCTTTTGGCCAACCTCATCTCTTCTTCCTCCATTCCTTAATGTCCCCTACCTTTAATGCCTCATCTGAGACCACAGGGATGCTGCTGACTCTTGGTTGATAGATCACAGCTCACAGCCTGGCTCCAAGGTTTCTGGCTTCTCACATGAATTCACCTCTCAGTGATCAGTGGAGTCACACTGCTCTGTGAGTCTGCACAACCCATGGATCATCCAACACTGAGGTGGAGGAGAGGAGAGACCTGAAGGCAGCAGGGATGTGTAGTACATCAAGACAAAATCAAGCCAGAAGTGCTTAGTAGCAGGATAGCATGAGTCATAAACACGACATGCTATACTGGAAAGTATTTCACTGCATCTCACGTTGAAAGGCGCTTTTCTGGGACAACATGGATAAAATCCTAAAATATATGTATTACATTCTAAGCAATTTTGCCATGATGTACCTAGGTAACATTGAGGAGCCTACTAAGTAATATAGCCAGCAAAAAAAGCTTTAACAATAAAACTGTTTTTGCTGACCATAGCATCACTGCTGGGTATGAGCATGGTCAGACGTGTGTTCTGTTGAAGCTGTAAAAACACTCGACAGTGATGTAACAGTGTACTGAAACACCCTGTAGTGCACTTGACATCAGTGTAAATGAATAGCTACTTTACCACTTTCGCACCGTTGCAAAAAGTGTTATCATCAAGCCACCCTGTGTCAGTGGCCTTGGGTCTGAAGCTGTGAGTATAAACCAATTATGTTTCTATTATTGCACAGATAGCCATTCTGGTTCTACACATTACACACTGCTAATTAAGTTAACCCCTCCAGAGGCTTGCTGAACTAATATCTCTACTGTGTCATCTGTCTCTCTGTCCAGAGCCAGGTTAACCCCTGACTCCACCTCATGTTGCGGTTATCCCTGCTTTGCTCATGTGCAACCAGTCGGTTCTAAGTATCTTGAAACTCGCCCTGATAAAAAAAATAACAGGCACGAAAAAGGACCAGAAGTTACAATTGAAACAGAACCGGCCTTGGCTTGTACAAGCTTGCACGTATTTGGCCCAATAGCTAAACAATTTCCTTATGGCAATCAACGTAAGAAAATGACAATGGCTACATTCTGATTGGCCAACTAAGAACTCTTTCTTGAGTACTACAACTACACTTTACAACAGAGTATCACGCTAATGTTGAACATCGGAGTACCACAGGGTTATGTGCTTAGCCCCCTCCTGTTCATGCTATACTCAGACGACTGTAACTCTCAACATAAAGAATACTCTGTTAAAAAGTTTGTGGCATCATCACCTTCAGAAATGGCAGAAGGTTTCCTGTTAAGTTTTTAGAGAAGAACAAGAGACATAATACACTAGACCAGGGCTCTCCAACACGTCGATCGCGAGCTACCGGTAGCTCGCGGGCAGCTTTTCAGTAGCTCGCCGCTCGATTATCGATTATAGCGTAGTAAGGTTGCTTATTGATTTTTCGGCCGCGGCTGGACAATAACGTTTTTTTATTTTAGATTTTTTTCTGTCACACGAATATCAAATGGTCGGTGACGCAGAGATCAAGGAACAGACGTGACAGCAGCACAGCGACAACACACACGGAGCAGTCTGCTTTCTCCACCAGCACGAGTCCAGAACTAACAGCAGAATGACCCGCTCTGAATCAGGCCCTGTCGCTGCGCCTCAGAGGACACACAGGGAGGGATTTGTGTTTTTTGAAAAACACTCGTTATCGTCATGTCAGGTTTTTGGTGGATTTAATCAAGTCTTGGATTGCAGAGTATGAATGTCCTCTTGCTATTTTCAGTTGATAAATACTTGTGTAAAGTTTGTGAAGGCAGGAGGAAAGCTTCCGCGATCACCGTCTCCTCTCCGTTCCTCCAAACCCCGCCCCCTCCCTGAAAATAATGAGTGACAGGCTGATAGTGACCCGATAGAAACTTTATTATTCACTTAATCACTGATTGAGATATGATGAAGCTAACTTAATCTCATACATTCATGGGATTTATGTAACAGTAACGGGCCGTCTCCACGGCAGCGTTAAAAAATCTTGAAACGCTTCTGCCCATTCACTTTGAATGGGGTGACGTCACTTTTTTTCGCTTTCGCCGAAATGCATTGTGGGCAGGCGAGCGGAGATTCTCAGGATTTTCAAGATCCAAAGTTGAACAATGTTCAACTTTTGAAGCTGAGGAGGAAGCGTCAGCCAATCAAATCCCGTGTACGCAAATCTGACAGTTCAAGCTCTAGCCAATCAAACGGCGTGTATGCTGGGAGAGACAGACCGCAGGTCATTTCCTCATATTCCAAAACATGGAGGAGAAATTAGCGGTAGCGAATCAATCACCCGGTGCTTTATGACCAGACCTACCGGGATATAAACCGGAGGAGCCAGGCATGGAGGGAGCTGGCAGAGACAGTGGTATGTTTTCGCCTGTTTTGGGGAGTTTATATCCAGTTTACTTCGGGCTTTTTGGCTTCATATGTCGCGGGCGGGAGATTCATGTGATTGGTTGATCGCAAAAAAATCCCCAAGCCTCAGATACGCCCACCTCCAAGATTTTTTTAACGCTGCCGTGGAGACGGCCCGTTAGACAGAGAATGTAAGTGTGCACCCACATGCACTATTTTTGTTTTTATAATGCTATTGTAAATACTCCTGCTGTTTTCAGACTCAAGTCATGTGTGTCTTTTTTTTAACAGAAGACCTAGCTAGAAGCTGCAGCTAGACTGCAGAAGTATTAGTTTTTTGTTTTTGAGGATGGAACCATTTTCACACACAGATATAGGGAGGCTAGACCTATACAATTGATTTATTATGGTTTATAATTTAATGTCAAGACGAAGAAGAAGAAGAAAAAGATGCTGAACAACTGTTCAGTGTCAATCCTGTGGAGATCTCCAAAATAATGTTCAGCTTAAGTCTCAGCAAAACTCACAACATTTCTGGAGCCTTGTAGACCCAGAAAACTATAAGAACATTCACCAAGCAGCACTGAAAATGTCTGCTTTATTTGGTTCTGTTCTACATACCTTTGTGAAGCAGCTTTTTCTGACATGAATGAAATCTAAATACAGAACAAGACCGACTGATGAACATTTAAATGACTCTATTAAGTGAACCTAAGTGGGTCCAGCATACACCTCTATGGTGGACTGTATGCAGTGCCATTAATCTCACTAACAAAAGAGTGAAATGCTTGTAAGGTGGTGATTAAGGACACTTATGTGAATGTGTGTTCAGTGATGTACTTATTATGTGGGCCATAATAATATGTGAGAAATCTTCGTTTTCTTGGACCTTATTTTTGATAAGCTTTAGGTATTGCAATTTCACACGTGTACAAAAGTATAGCTTAATTCAACTGATGAGGGCTATGTGAATAAATGTAAGCGATGTGATGCAAGTAGCTCTTGGCCACTTTCATTTTTTGAAAGTAGCTCTCAGATGAAGAAAGGTTGGAGACCCCTGCACTAGACTGAGATGTGCACAACCCACAACTGTAGGGCTCTGTATGATTAAAACCAGCCAAAACATCATTGGTGGTTGTTCCCTGTGTTGTAGAAGAATGACAATAAACAAACCTTTAAGCCATTGTAATTGTCGCAAATGAGACTGTAAACATGAGTTTTTTGCACATTTTGTAAGTAAAAAAATCACTAAAGGTCCTGTAAGATACTCGGAAAGGCATATTTTCTTCCAACTTCAAATCCAACCTAAACACATCCCCTACAGGCAGTGAGACACACATTGCCTATTGTAGACCATATGCAACATTATCTAAAGGCAACACTCACCAAGTTTGAATACATCTGCGAAAAAACGAAGCTCTTCATAAGACATTTTTCCAGCCAATCTGTTGGCAAAAATCGTAGTGACTTCAGTGTGAACATCTTTTTAATTCCCCCTCGGGTAACAACAATTAATTCCAGAAAGTGTATTCTTCATATTCAATTGGAAGAAAGATGCTGCTTTAAGCCTTAAGCTAACTCTCAGTGCCAAACAACAGATTACTACAATACTCCACACAGCATCCCATAGGTCAACAGCAGCCATGTAACATTTTTGGAATATCTCTAAAAAGAACCTGGATATGCTATCTGTAGTACCCCTTTAGAAACCACTTCAGCATGATAACACTTCATCCAGGTTTCTGAACATTCTTCACTCATACAGAGCGTAGCAACTGAGATGGTGAGAAAGAAAATAAGAAAATAAGAAAAAGCTCCCAGGTATTCCGGACCAAATATATCATACTATAATATATGATATGTCATTCTGGCTGCACAACACTTAGGGGAACCTAAAGTTAAACAGATGTTAGTTTTGGCATCAGATTGCTGCAAATATATCCACAGTGTAATATAAAGACATACGATACACTAAAATATTATATAAACTATTCTGTATGTCGTATAATGAACCTGCTGGTTGATGCGAAGGAAGCTGGCATTTGCACGATGAAAGACTTCCATGCAAGACCTGGCAATATGTCAGCCAAGGGAACATGATGCAGAAAATCTATAGGTCGAAGTAAATTGAAAAGGCCCTTGGCGACTGGGCATCGTTTAAGCTCTGCCTCTTTGCCAAGCAGCGCTGGGAGATTTATTTGCAGTATTTTAACCGCTGCTTATACAGCCACCTTGTGTCTTTTACCTCCTTGAAATAATAACCAATCTTATGTTTGTATGGATTTACAGAACTGGCTGGTATTAAGTAGATGGGAAACACAAAATAGAAACCGATAGTATATTCATAAATAATATACCCATCTTCAAGTCAGACAATCCCAGGGTGTTACCTCCTGCCTTCAGTGCTGCAGTTTGGTTTACACTGATGGAAGTACAAGTGAAGTTATAACAGGGCGGCAAGGTAATCTGACAGTTAGCTTAGCACTGTGTTTAAATGTCAAGGCAAACGGCGTGTACATGTCATTCATAAGAAAATACACTTATATAGAAAATTAGGGGTGAAAAATATATGGATAGACTTGAGTATTGCAAAATTATGTTTTGTGTTTTCTGTATGGATTCTCAAAAACACTTTTTATGCTGTTTGGGGTTTCCCTTTCCTGTAGTGTGTTATATAGATTTGAGTGCATGTAAAAGGTCTGCAAAGGCTACAATCCCAAAGTTCCTTCCAGAGGGAGTTTCTCTCCCACACACTCCCCCCCCTGCCTGAAACGCCTCCATTGGACTCCTTTGTTTACTTCCATAACATAGTGACATCACCATGTAACACTGGTGCTTCTTTTGGCTAACGCTCCAACACATTGTACGTTAGGCTAAGGGGCGGGACATATCTAAGCTGTTGACCAATCGCAACAGAGGCAGACAGTGGTTTGTGTTTATTTATCAATGTTTTAATCAATTAAAAAGTATTGCACAAAAAGTCCAGCTATGATGCTGGATGTTACAGGGAATGTAATACATGCAAATGCAGACCCCAGTGTTCTGATTGCATGAAAAATAAAACTTGTTTTAGTTGCATTACAATGTGCCTGAGGCAGGCCTGCAGGCTCCCCTAGCTCACTTTGGTTCTTTTTACAGAAACACAAAACACCTCGTTATTGATGATGTAAAATAATAGTTCAGGTAAAACATTATTAAACAACATGTAAAAGCAAACATCAGGCCCATTGCCAGGAGAAATACTCCCATAGCATCCAGCCCATCATACCTTATGTTCATCCAGCTATACTTAAAGTACATTCAAAAGGACATTAGAGCTTAAATGGGAAAAAAGGAAATAACTGTTAAACACAGCCAAACTCCGGGTTCTTATATTATTTGAATCTTGAATTTTGTTAAAGTATACGCATTCATTCAAGTTAGCTGATTCTTCTGTTTTGTAATCAATAGAACTACAGAGCCATTAGTTATATGAAAACAACCGGCAGACAGCTATAGCTCAAGTAAAGAATATGACCTCAAATGTGCTGCCATTTCATATTTAATCCATGTATTTGCTCGCGCTTGGAAGAACAGCTACATTTGAGAAAAATTGAATTGAATTACGCAATTGGATCCTAACATCTTGATCGTCTTTTCTTAAGTAATTATGAATTCTCTCCTTGACCTTGTGATGTTTTATCTGTAAGTATAGGATAGGGGTTAGGGATATACTTTTGTTATCACCCTTTTAGACCACAGCTCCCAGTTAAACAGTGGTACAAGCTGGTATTTAGGGCTGCTGAGACTTCAGAGCACAGGTGTAGCACTGCTCCGTCTGGATGGTCCTGGACAGACCCAGTTTCCTCCTGAATATAGAATCAGATATATATAGACTAGTCTGCATCCTTAGGTCACTGAGTAACTGAAGGTGTTCAGATAAAAGGGTTTACCTGAGGCTCCATGCTGCAGGGCAGTGATGCTCTGACTCCATGTCTCCATGTCTCCATGGCTACAGAAGCTGCATGCTGATCTGCGACTGGTTTTTATCCCCGGTTAAAAGGACAGGAGACAGCTTGGCTCCACATACAGAACCGCAGTCCAAATCTCCCCCAATGTCCCCGCTGTATCTCTGCAGGGGGGTGAGTTCCTACCCTGTCACATCATCAGCTGTTGTGACAGTTCTGCAGATTTGAACATGTGTGGGACTGGTGGGAGAAAAAACCCATAATAAGTTGTTTTTGTTACTAACATTGTCTAATAATAAGAGCCCAAATCACCTGTGCTGAAGCTTCATGTTGACATATAGTAGTTGTTTGTGTTTTTGCCTTGCTCACCCCCTCAACAGTGACAGATCCACACTCGGGGGCTTCAGGTCCCCGGTCTCTCTTCAGAGGACATCAGACTGCCTGTCACTCACTGGGTTTGGGGAAAAAAGAAGCCTGTCTGCAGAGAGGTGCCTCTCATTAAAAATGGATCCAAACAGGTAGAGCAGCTCCTTCACTAGCGCTGTAGTTGAGCTGCAAGGGGACACCCACTGTAGAGGAATCCCTCCCCCACCCTCTCCCTCAGGGAGCCTGTACACCTCGATACAGGAGGCCTTGAAGAGCAGCACATCATTAGCTCCGTTTGCCAGCTGGAGGTGATGTCTTCCACTCTGCAGCAGGTCCCTTGCTGGTGGGGTTAGCAGGAGAGATTCTGCACAAGGTGTATTACTCTTTGAGCCTTTTGAAATCACTCTGTTCCAAAGTTGTAGAGAGTAACTGGAGGCAGGACAAGCTGCACAGATGATGTTCTGAGACACTTCCTGGTAAAGTGCTGTGTGCAGTGAAAAAAGTATAACTTGAAGGTGCTGTGATTGTTAAACTCGGCTCTTGAGGTGTTGGCCAAGTTCCCCGAGGTTCTGCTAAGATGGCCTCTGAGGTCTTCCAGCGGTACGACAACAGGTGCTCTTCTTCTTCCTCCTTTTTGGGTCAGGTAGAAAACAACACACTGTCATAAGTTCTTAACAAAAAGCATCAGGGGATCACATTGAACATTTCATGGAAACAAAGTGTTTTTCTGTTGCTTTTCTGTACAGATCTTTAGAGTTAGAAGTCCAGGCAAGACATTTTCGGTATGGAAATGAATTGATTGTTCAAAGAAATGCCATTAAAACGTATAAACTATTATAATATCTCTTTACAAAATTAGTCTTATTATATTAAACAGTAAAACCAAACTTAAACGCCTCAATGATTTTGCTGCTGGTGCAATACTATGCGCTGTATTGCACCAGCAGCAAAATCACTGTCTGAAGATGAAAGGCCTGTCCTGCCAGACCCTGCTTTGTGCATTAAAGCTGTGTAAAGTGTAGACGGATAGGGGTTGTTGCTGCCCCCTGGTGTTGGAGCACTGATTATATCTCGTATACTCAATTTAGTCAAAGGGAGTTTGATGATTGTTGAACATGTCATTCAAACACTATAGGCATTGCTCTGCAGCTAAAACAGCCGACACTCTTCAAGTTTTAGGCTTCCAACACAATGTTGTGGAATTTGCCCCAAATGAGACACAAGAGCAGTGATCAGTGAGGTCCAATTAGGATGCTGGTGATAAGGCTAACAGTCTGTCTTTGAGTTCATCCCAGGAATTTGAATTTGTTGAGGTTTGGACACACTCTAAACTTGTGAAACCTTTTCTCCTTGGACCTCTGTTATGACCGGCTCGTGGGCCACAACGGAAAGACAACGAGACATACACGAGTTTCCAGAAGCCACGGCACATTTATATCGGTTGTTCCATATGGTGAAAAAGACAGGTGGACGAGAGGAGAGGATCGCTGTGTTGCTCCTTCTGAAACCGGCTTGGAGAGAGTCAGCGGGGATGTGACTCCGGGCAGCTGGGCTTAATAGCACCTCGGCTCCGGCCAGGTGTCCGCTGATTAGCCTCTTCAGCTCCACCCCATCGTAAGACCTGCAACACACCTGCACAAAGGCTCTGGGGCCGTCACAGCCCCCCCCCCCCCCCCCCCCCCCATAAAGTCAGGGTCCCCATCGGAACCCTGGCACCCAAACCAACCACTCTATGTCACCTACACACAAACGAAACACCCCACACAGAACATGGCACCCACAACAACGAAGAAAAAACAAACAAGTCACTGACTAGTTCAGCTAACTATAGCGCGTTACATTTTTCTTCCTTTTTTTAGGACCGTGAAACATGGATGCCTACAAGGAGAGAGACAGTCAGAAAACATGCACCCTGCAACCATTTGTAAAATAGTAAATGTCAATATTGGATGGAGATCTGGAAATAGTTTGAATGTTCTTCAGGTTAATCAAAAATGAAAGCAAAACATATTATTCACATCAAAATGAAGTCCAAACCCTTCGTTGAAAATCTTTATTCAAAAATGGTGTAACCAGGAGCACAGTTTGCATTTGGTGAACTTTGCAATAAGCCACAACTTGAGTTACAAAGTGCTCCATCGGACATCTGTACAGTGAACATGGATTTTATATAGGACAGATAAAAGACAAGGACTATGAAAAGTGCATCATCATGAGAAACTGCCAAACTCTATCCACTTTGAAAATAAAATAACCAAATAAAATAACCACTTAAATGAAAATGAATACAGGCATGTCAGCATGTCTCCAAAGCAGATGAGTTATCAACTTGCAGGCCAACTACCGGATCTTTCATCATGAAGAGAAGGGTTTTACTTTTAGCATGGCTCAGTGAGGGTATTGAACCAGCAACAACTATATTGATCCATGTCTTTGGCCCCTGTGTCTAAAACTGATTCACAATGCTGCGGTTCTTTCAGCCACATCCTGTAGAAGAGTGGAGTGGTCATTGTGCTATGGCTTGGATTCAGTCATAATTACATCATTTGTCAGATTTAGCCAATACGCTTATTTAAGATAGGAAAAAACTAAAAGCTTCTTACCAAAAGTACATCGTTGTGTTTCACAAAACCTTTGAAATTCTAGAAAAGATTTAACAATACAACCTCAAGAATCAATGTACCACTTTTATATATTAAAAAGGGCCGAGACAGCCCAATTTCCGTAAAGTGAAAGAATCATCATTTCAGAACATGAAATGGAAAGCAAAGTGAATGAAATAGCTTCTGTGGGAGGTCTCTGGGGAGCTAAGTGAGCCATTTCCCGCTCTTTTATCTTTTCTGTTACAATCAGCCTCGTAACACAAAACAGTGATCATGAATATCTGTCATAAAGGCGGATTTGTGCTAATGAAAAGAGAGGCAATCGTATATAGAGAGCAGAGCATTTAACAAAGTGAAAACCCTGACAGTCACTGCCTTAGAGCAAAGCAGCTTTTTATCTGATCCTTTCTGTGTTCTGACTCGACAGATTCCAGATCCCTCGTGGATTCAGGATATACAACAACTCTCAGGTTTAAGAATCTTTCTTCCTTCATTTTCATAAAAACATTAAAAAAAACAAATTCAGATCAAGCAAAAAAAACGGAGCTGTGGTTGTCCAAAAACATTTCAAATGACATCAGTGAGCCACACTTTTGCACTGGGTTCCTTCATTACCATCACACCCACACTGGTTCATCTTGAGTTGATCTCACATATACAAAATACACAAATAGAGAACGTGTATTAATCCTACAGTGTAAATAGAGCCCAACAAATATTATGTTCTCCTGTTTGAGTAAGGTTTGATAGAAACTAGTGCCAAGCTGTTTAAGGGAATTCCTAAGCCTTTAAAAATAATAGTTGACTACATATTTTGTTTTGAAGATGAATATCTTCAGTAGGAACAAAGGGTCTTGGGGTACATTCCCTCAAACGGGTTGAAGAAGTCAAAGTATTAAGAGTCTGACCAATATCTTTTTTTCTTTGTGGGCAATAAGAAACATTGGAATACCGCCAGAATAAGTAAAAAAGGTTTCTGGCAGATTATCTTTTTGTAAAATGCTATTGAGAATGTTACACTCTCACCAAATTGAAATTGGTTTAAGAGGTATGGCTGATTTCCAAAGAGTGTTTGAGTTTGGCTTGTTCACCCACGTGTGTGACTTAAGTATTTACTCGCAACGCCTCCAGACACTTTTAGATTTGACTCCTTAAAGTAACACAAACCATTTACACTACATTAGATGATACAGGGCCTCATGACGGTTGCAGCACTGTAACTCGTCCTATCCGGTTCGGTCCGGTTTGAATGTGGTCACACTCCGGGTGAATAGAAAACATATGAATGCATGTAATAATAGTAAATCTCTCAATAACATTGGTTTATTAAACCATGGTATACTATTCTAATATGTGTACTACAGATGTTCTTCTCACTTCAAGAAATATACACATTTCCAAAATAGTATTTACCCTTTTCCCTGGCGAGCAACAAAGAAGAAAAACAAATACTTCAAAGATCAGACAGTTTCCATAAATGTTCAAATGGCTTTGACACATTGATGGATTGCCATGTAATTAACCCTCATTAAATAAAAAGTGCAGAAAGAAAAACAACTTACAGATTGTTTTGACATGACATAATGACAAGGTTGGATTCAGTTCACACGTTAGAAACAATGAACAGAAAGTATTTACAGCCATAATGTTTAGTCGACCACCCATTCAAATTAAAAACACAAACCAGGAGCACCCATGGCACTTCACAAATTCACTCCACTGATACAGCAGCAAGAAAAGGACACACCACTGTAGCACAATAAACATTTAAATAGGCACAGTAGAGCGTTGGCAAATGTAGTGCACATTCATCTTGTGGGTATGGCTGTCTGTCGGACAGAAGGAGCTCCATGGACGTCTTGAAACCACAGAAAAAGATTCGAGACAGAGACCCTTTCAATGGTGTGGGTTGAGCCATCTTCAAAGCAGCTCCTACAGTTCACCGGATATGTCCTTCAAATTGATTTTAAATGTCACAGTATATAGAAAACAAGCGCTGCTCTTACATCACATTTGACGGGAAGTCAGGGGTTGCTACACAGCGTGAATCAAACTCCTTGAAGTATGAAGAAAACAATCTGAAACACTTCATTTCTTAAACAAGTCATTTGTGTGAAGATGATACATGAAGGGCTGTGGGCATAATGTCCCTGACACAGGAAATGTTTACGGTTTCTTCCATATAACTTCATAAAAAACTGCAAATGTAAGACTGTATGGAAGCTTTATGTATCCCCCTTCATATCAGTGTGAATAATAATGTATTCAAAACCAGGCCCATATCTGTAGAGCGAGAGTGCATTTACTTATTAACAAGAGCTCCTCTATGAACAAATGTATCACTTAAATAACAATGCATACATTCATTAATAAAACATGTCATTGCTGTATGTGTAGAATTCCAATTCAAAATCATTATTTCAATGGACCTCTGTTCAGGATACTTTCAGCATCACACCTTTAGGTCCTTAAACACATTGACTTCTCTGTCACTGACACACAAAATAAAACATCAGTAATGAACCAACTTTGCATTTAAAAAACACAAGGAAGTGTGACTGTGCAGTAAGAGGTTTTAAATTGGTCCAGTATTAAGTGAGATGCTGCACTGTGATCCTATTGGTCCACTGAAAGCACTTGTTTGTGTAAGGTAGTGCTCTCTGTCTCTCTCTCTCTCTCTCAATGCTAGACCAATTTCAGAAAGGTTTTTCCGCATCAGTCACTTGGACACTAAAACGTATGGAAATAGGGAACTGGTGGAAAAAGACCTAAGTGTGCCTTTAACTAATGAATGAGTGCAATGCATTACATAGAAAGCCTGAAAACCTGAAACGACTGAAAGCTAAAAGACAGGTTTGAGTAACATTCATACCCAAACAACAAAAGTGTTGTTTTACATAATTGGATGGAGTGATTTATAGCAAGTGTACTTGCCATACACTTAGCAATGCTTCATAAGGTCTTTAATGAATGAAAGTGTGCATGTCGGGCATTAGGAACACAGTGCTGCCTTTGCTCTCCTGCAGGCCTCAGAACTTATATTGGCCCCCGGACACTGCGCTGTAGCTGCTCATAGACACTCAGGATGGCACGACAAAGGGGACATACGTCTCACAAAGTATTACAATGTAAAACTTATTTGATGTAATTTTTGCAATAAGCAAGTGCACTCGGTGTTGCCAAAGTAAAGACCTTCAGAAATGATCTGCTACTCCTTTCCGAGAGGAATCCCTTTAAACATAATTATAGCGAACATACTCCATAGATTTCCATTATTGGTTACGGCACCTTCAGTAATGTGTGAATTCCTTCACAGCCACCATGTCTGACGGTAGGACTAACAAAAAGACAAACTGAGGGATGAGGCGGTGGTTTTACAACCCACATATACAGTATATACACAGACAGGACTGTCCCAGTCACCCCAGTAGAAAAGCTCCCCATTATCTTCTTGCCCATGACCTGTTGGAGCCAGTAGGTCGGAGCAGATACAAACAAGAACCCGCTTTACATTAGAGACCAGCTCTCACAGACATTTTCCTTAGGAACAATTAAGAAATAAGGAAAATAAAACTCAGTATCTCCTCCATATGGACACATGTTTTAGTGCAGGTGGACGCAGGTCTGCTCAGCACTGCAGTCCAGCCCTGACCAATCAGCAGTGACTCCTACAGGACTCTTTTTACCTGATGTCTACAGACTCCTCCTGTTCGATGACATCACTTGGGGGGGGAGGGCCAGATGGGGAAAGCGTGGGCCTCCGTGTTGAAGACATACTTGTCCAGATTGAGCAGCTCCATGTCGTCAGAGAAGAGCAGATAGAAGTACTTCAGGGTCTCACCCAGGAAGAAGCTCTCCATCTTGTCTCGGGGCGCGGGGTTCTCGATGTCACGTACGTTGTTGATGGACGTGTAGCCACCACCGGGGACCTGGAGACCAGGAAGTGATGGTTTAGGGAGAGAATGCATACAAACTATTATATCAAAGTAAAAGAGAGGATCACCAGAGTTGTGATCCTCAGCAACAGCAATAACTAAATGCTTTTTTAAGTGTGCCATTTTTACCTCCACCCCTGTTGTGAATTCAATTGTGTAAATACAGTTAAAAAAACAATTACAAAACATGAACTTCCTTCGATTTGTTGCACTGCCAACAAAGTAAACAAGAGTTCTACACATCACAGAGCTTTAGCTGACTCAGATATTCAGTCTTGTTTTGTTGATTTGTCAATAACTGCTCTGTGGTCAGATGGTTTGTACCTTAGTGTGGTTGTTGAAGCTTTCCAGTATGTCCCATCCCCAGTCTCTGTACTTGGTGTCCTTGGTGAACCTGTACATGTAGAACAGACTCTCCACTGTTTCTGGTCTCAGCAGGTTGTGTCTGTCTGCAGGCTGGAGGATAAGGACAATGTGTTGGTAAAACACACCACTGTTTATATTCTAATATGTAATATACATTGTTGTCAAGACCCGATTCCCCCGGGATAAATACAATATTTTGATTCTGATGATTCTGATTGATTAATATCAACATTTTAAAAGACATGATCAAAACTATGTTTTTGTTCCACATCAGGGAGCACAGTGACAGTACATACGATTAAACACAAACTAGGAGTGGATATCTCTTTGTGACAGTGAAACACATATTCCTATGCTGTCTTGAGAAAGTAGATTAGCCAACACAAAGAAAAAATAGAACAATTAAAAAAAAACATCCGGGGGCTAGATGTGATTTTACCAACTCCAAAACAGAAACTAGAAAGAGATTCCTTATCCTAGATTTGAGTAGAAACACTGTGGATTTGTCAACTGATGTTTCAAGTAAATAAAACTGAACAAATAGAAAGACAATAAATAATTAATGAGCTTTAAAAAATAAATGCAAAGCAACCAATCAGACCGGCGCAGAGGCTCTGGACAGACATCTATCTTAGTTTTAATGAATGATGATTTCCCTTACTGTGCTTTTACTGAGGATTGAGTATTCTTATTTTCTCTTATTTTGTTTTACCTTCCCGTGACCTGAATAAAAAGGTCTATAATCAACTCTAAATGTAAATCATCTGTGCCCTGAAAACCAAACACTCAAAGATATGCTTTCATGGGGCAGAAGAATATGTTTGGTGTTTAAAATGACTAGATATATCGGAATAATAAGTCTACATAATATGATATTCATTTACTAAGTTTTGAAGTCCCACTTATATGTGAGGTTAATGAAGGCAGCAGAGGAGAAAAGTACAATAATAATAAATACTTTGATAAAACTGGAGCAGTAATGAAAATGAAAATGAACACTGAAGAGATTTTGAAAGGTTATAATCACAGCTCCCAGCGGGACACATTAATATTCCCTCTTACTACTTTTAGCTACTGTAGTTGAGGCAAAGCATCAATGTAGAGACACTTACAAAAAGGCAATGCTCTAAAAGCATGTTCATTTGAATTTACAATGAGTTTCCCCCATTAACGGTCCTCTGTGTTTATGTCCCTGTGCTTCACCTTGACGAAGATATCCTGGCCATCGGAGGCCTGCAGGTTGAAGTGAGCGATCTCTGGGCTCAGCCCCGTCTCCATCTGTTTGTACATCTGATGACACGTCTCCATCAGCTGCACAGCCAGGTCCATGTGGTCCCCCGGGAGCCCGTTGTGGGCCCCCAGTGCTAAGGTGCCTGGCAGGAAGCACACGAGGTGGTCCTGCAGTGACAAGATAAAGGGGTCCATCAGGAAGGGCCAGGATATTGAGGGATAGAATTGATTCATGTGGAGAGAAAGACTGACTGCACAAGAGTTGGTACAGCTAAAGATTCGACTACAGCACAAAGGCTGATTGATTGAACAAGGCGGTGAATGTCTGTGATGCGAGTTCATTGACTTTCGGCAGAGTGAGAATTACCCTATGACAATCCTTGTTGTTCCTGGTACATCCAGAAGGGTTAGGGTTACTGTAAGTTGATTTTTTTGCCACAGTAGCTCACCTGGTCATTTTCTCTCTCTCTCATGTTCATGTCTATTAACCTCAAAGTCAAAGTCAACTTTACTGTCAACCTTTCAGTTTGTGTGTACAGAGAGATCAAAATACCGTTTCCCACAAGCCTGAATATAACCGGTCTATCTAATAAAAGAAAAGCCAAAAAAAAGACCCCAGAAACACCAACTAACTCAGCGATGAAGGCAGTGACCAGCTTCTCCCATGTTTTACTGTAGTACATTGCTTAGCTTCCTTGCTTGTACTCCTGCTGGTCCAAACTGTGGGCGTACAACTGTAGGTTTATGGAAAAGTGTCTTAAAAGTCCTAACTGTCCCTTTAAGGGGCTTGTATGTGTCGCAAACTGACTGAGAGTATCTTTACCATTTTAGGGTTGAAGCGGGTATGGGACAACTCTCCAACAAAAGTCAGTCTGCCGGACCCCGTCTGTCTCACGAGGTGTTTCTTCACTCCCTCCACGGCCTGAAGGTAGTCCTCCAGCAGGCTGGGAAAGACAATAACAGGAAATGTGAGAGATGTTCATTTTAGTCAGTATTATATGAGACATGGTAGTCAGTCAGGAGTCATTTAGTTTGGGAGTTTTCAAAATATACTTAAGTTAGTATCTTAAAAAGAAGAATATATTTCTGGTTTTAACATATATAACAATGCAGGAAAGAGAAACAACTCTACATAAAAAAGGCTCAAAGGTCTGCAATGCAGCAAATTCCATCAGTATGCACAACATCAGTGTTTCCCACAGATCTGAAATATACTTGTGGTGGTAGCGGGGGGAGGGGGGGCGTGGCTTTGTGACGTGCAGCAACATTAACATGAACCTTTCTGTTGGTCGCTTGTTAGCAGACCCTTCACGCGATAGCAGAGCGAACAGATACAGGAGGCGTAGAGCGAGGGATCATTGTCCATTAGTTCAACGATCGCAGATGGCGTTGTGCTCGCGGACGGATAACAAAAAAAACTAAATGGGTCGCGAAATATACTTTGGTGGCCGTTAATATACCTGGCCGGCCCGCCCGCCCAAGTAAAGTCTATGTGTGGGAAACCCTATAACATACAGTCCATTCTAACTATTTACAGTACTCTGAATGTCAGGTTATGTTGATCTCTGTTATTCCGTCATAAAATGCAGTGTTTTCTCACAATCACACAACATGTTCTCAGAAATTTGAAAAATATGCATTTACTCGTCTTCCGTCTTGCCTCCCTGGATCCACTGTTTGAGCAGGTATTCATAGTAGCTGTCTGCCCTGGCCCCCAGAGTGAAGACCCCTTTGTGGGTGAACTGGCCGCTGTTGGTGTTGATGAACATGGGAACCAGGCCGTCGTGTTTGCCTGGCAGCTTGTGGACCAGCTTCATCACCTCATTCACAACCTCCTGCAAGGGTGAGAAATAAAGAGCTAGCATTAATGTCAAGACATAATGAAGAAACAGTCCTCATTTAACTAACTGCTGGAGTGTGAGCCAATGCATCTAAGAAATACAGTTTTATGCCATTTTTCATTGGGACATTTTAAGCAATTTCCCAATTTGATAGAGCTGAATTTGATGAGGCTCATCAGAAGTGATGTTTCACATGGCTGGCTATGGTAATGACAGAAAATACACAAATGTCAGATAGGGACTAAAATCTTCGGGGGTTAGCTCTGGTTTCTGAAATAACTCATGAACTCAAATGTTTGCAAGCTACACTTAATATCTGGACTGAAACCGTCTGTCAAATATCTTTATAAAACTGCCCCAATCTTTTTTTCACTCAATCTCAAAAAACTGTGAGCAAGGCCAAATCAAAGTTATTAACACAAACAACTTGGTATTCTGACCTGGTACTGGGGGTCCTGTGTGAGGCGGCTCAGCTCTCTGAACTCCAGCTGAATGCTGGTGACCTCGGCCAGTGTGCTGTCTGACGTCCATCGGGGGGGGTGGGCTGTCCCCTTCCCGATGTTCACGTCTGAGAACGGGATCTTTGAGGGAGTTTTGAAGGCAGGCATCAATCTCGCCCCGATGTCTTTCTTTAAATGGAGAGAAGAAACAGAAATAGATTAGAAATGACATTGCCTGTGTTGTACGAGTTAACCACCATTGCCTTTATTTTGAAAATGCAACAGCTTTACACAACATTAACACATCAGTAAATCTGACGTCTTCTTAAATTGCAACTGAATCGAGTGGGAGGAGGCGTAGTGAACCTACAAAGCAGTTTATTACATTATTATTATTATTATTACATGTTACTTGTTACTTGTTAGACGCTTTTATCCAAAGCGACTTACGTACTCAATACTGTGGACAATCCCCACAGGAGCAATTTGGGGTGAAGTGTCTTGCCCAGGGACACAACGACATGCTGACTGCAGTGTGGTTTGAACCTGTGACCATCTGATCCCCATACCAAGGCTCTATCCACTGCGCCACACGCCTCCCACGCCTCAGTTTCAACAAAGCTACGTGGGCAGCATTTTCATCAGTTTGAAACAAATGTCTTACATCAGCCCCAGACTACTGTTACAAAACCACTAGACAACAGAAGATAACTGTGGATGGACTCACAGCTTTGTCGAGGAAGAGCTGGTCTCCTGTCAGATTGTAGGTGCTCAGCAGGCCCCCGAGGACCCGGATGGTCGTCTCAAAAAGATTCACGTCCACGTTCTTGTCGAAGGAGAGCTCTTTCTCTACCCAGTCCCTCGCTTCTGCAAACTCTATGTGGAGTGAGTCAGAGTACAAGAGTGGGAATCACAGAGAGAGGAAAACGACTATTACATTTGTCATCAAGTTAACACGGTGGATCAAAGATGTTCTACTAAAAGATCTGCCAAAAGTGAGATGAAGTGAGGTTTTCTAACAACACCAGCAAAAGCTTCCAAGCTAGGATTTGTCAGATACTTAAAAGGAAACATCAACGTTTGAATCCTTTAACATTGTCAGACTCATTTGGGATAGCAACGAAAAAAGAAGATTAAAAACGATGGTGCCTACTTTACCCACAATGCAACGTGTCTGCTAATGTGACTTTGAGCAGCTAGCCTCAAGCAGACATTATGAGCAGGCTTTTGAGATCTGGTAAGATCAGTTCCTTTTCAACGACACACACCCCCATATGTTTTTACTTTAAAATTTGTCTTCAGCATCACTTCAAAAGAGTTCACACATCTCCCTGTGAAGACTCAACACTTTAACCTTTAATTTAAGTAGTACTCGCTAACATCTAAAAGAAATACTTTGATGTGTAAAGTCCTTTTTACAGGACCAAATGCAAAGCTACAAAAAGATGAGAATACTCTATATCAGTGGTTCTCAACTGGTGGGTCGCGACCCAAAAGTGGGTCGCGGACCCGTTTCGAGTGGGTCGCGGATGTGTGAGTGAAGAAAAAAAAGTTGGAAAAAAAAAAATTGGATTTTTTTTTTTTTTTTTTTTGGGGGAAAAGTCAATGCGTGTACCAGAATGCGTAGTTTATGTTAGTATTTCTAAAAATCTCCTGGGGGAGAATCCCCCCTGCTGGGGTTGGGTTTCAGCATGTGAGCCTTTTTATATAGTTCAGCTTTGATTCCATCATCTCATTAAACCTTTTTTAAAAACATACTTTAGTTCTGTGAAGAGATATATGCACTGTACTTCACTTTTATTAATATTGTATGCTCAAAAGCGTATATATATATATTACAGCACGATTTTTTGTTGAATAGATTTGAGTGCTTCAAAATGTTGGGTCGCGATGTATTGACCAAGTAAAAAGTGGGTCCCGAGGCCTGACCAGTTGAGAACCACTGCTCTATATCATATCTCCAGATCAGCATCCTACTTTGAATTGTATTGAAACATTTGGAATGATAGCCAGCCCTGAGGCAGAGGGAATGTCTGACATGCAGTACCTTCTCTGAGGCCCAGAATCCACATGGTGTCCAAAGAATCGATGATCGTCAAACCCAGTCCGAACCACTCCCCAAAAGTCCTGGAGATGGGCTTGAGCTCATCGTGACCCCAGGCGTAGTCCTTGTAGCCTTTCCAAGCGTGCCTGAAGGCATCACGTACTGCCTCCAGTCTGGCCTCAGTTCTGCCTGAAACTACAAACAAAAGGTCCAAATAAGAATGAATAAGAAATTCAAGTGTAATTGTTAAAGTATGTGTTATCTCTCTCAACAGAGCGCATCTCACTATCTGATTATTTTCACTGGAAGGAATATTGTGTGCATTGATGCTGAGCAAAGCAACATGATAGAAATCATTCAACTTTTAAAAGGTGCTGGGCTTTAAACAGCATATAATAGTAGAGCAGGACAATAGGTCGAAGAATCTGCCTGAGGGGAAGGGTCTCAGTGGACCTAAAGTGCAAGAAAGGTTTTATTTATTTTCTGTAAAATGTCCTTGTCTGGTGGAAATCTCTCGACTGTCTGTCAGAGAATATTGGAATATGTTATTTTCTGACATGTTATAGACTAGAGTCAGAACAGAAAGCAATATAAACCTGTCCTGGACATATGAATATAAACTGATTATTCTGAAAGGGAAGTAAATATCTAATATACCGTAGCTGATGTCACTCAAAGACGGCAACGTTGTTTGAATGAACTGAGCTGAAAGTATTGTGTCTTTTGTTGCATTTAAAGAGATGTGGTTACGTGACTTATTTAAGTGTGTGGAAAGGAATCAGGATTATTTGAGACATACAGTATCACAATGTTAAAAGGGTTGATGTTATTTAATCAGCATTCTAATTAATGTACTATTTGTCGTGTTTGAGAAGACTCTATTTGTAGCGTTTGAGAAGACTATATTTGTAGTGTTTGAGAAGACTATATTTGTAGTGTTTGAGCAGACTATTTGTAGTGTTTGAGCAGACTCTGATGATTAGCTGTCTGGCACCCAAACAACTAAATGCTGCACTGATAGACTTAGTTAGGTAAAGAGCTTAGTTAGTTAGTTAGAATTCCCAAAATGTGCACTGACCATCTAATGGGAGAGGGTCTGCAGAGTCGGCTGGGGCTGGGGGTGCTGCAGCTTCTTTCCCATTTGCCGAGGGCGGGGGCTCTGTGGCCTGGTCTGCTTGAATCATTGCTCCTCTCCAGCTGCAAGACGAAAGAAAAACACACTTAATTAAGCCTGTCTCCTTTAACTGCTTCTCTCATGTACTGCAATCAGGAAAATATGAGGGGCAGCATCATGTCTGAACAGTTGCAAACCTTCTGTTGGGGACGAACAACAAACCTGACAATCTTCTTCTCTTTGTCCTCCTCTCCCTTCTCCTTCTTCCTTCTTCTTTAACCACCTCCTGCACTTGCTTTTTCTGAACGACTGTGTCTGAAATGTTTCCATCTTTACGCATGCTTGGTGGACCTCTTTTGTTTGGGAAGGCCTTATTTTGAGGACAAATAAGCAAGTATATGGTCAACACAAAGCAAGGTATTATTGGTAATTGTACAAGTCAGAACTAAATGAAAGAAAATACATCAAGTATGAAGTACAGCTGTTTCAATTCGTTTTTTAAGCATGTTTTAGACATTAGCATGTTCACTGATGTTCCTTATTGATGTAAAGTAAAAAGACAAATACAAAAATAAACTCTTACCTTAATGGGAGGTTTAGGAAAAATAGGTATGTTTGGTCCTTTGGGCTCCACCACAGCAGGATCTGGATCCACAGCTGGCCCCACATGTGGCCCTGCTACATGTGGCCCTGCTGCAGGAGGCGGGACTTTAGCTGCAGGTAGATCCAATACAGACTGCACATCTGGAAGATCATCCTTCACCTCTCTGTCGTTTAGGTCCAGCCACTCGTCCCGGTCAGAAAAAGCTAAACGCACGAAATGAACAAGGGAAAAAAATACTGTCAAACTCATCCCGTTTGTTATTTTGTTTTTCAGTAAAGTTGATCCATTTGAGTCGATCTCAAATATGATCTTGTTTCTTTCTACCAAGCCTTGTCATGTTCATGTTGACTGCATTTAAAAGATTGCAAAAAATAAAATAAACTGAGAATAAAGAGAGGTTTAGTTGTTATCAGCACTAATCGCAGTACACAGACAATCCAACTCATCAGCTGCAACAAGTCATGCAGCACTACCATTACATTGTCCTCCTCCTCTGTGTGTGTGTGTGTGTGTGTGTGTGTGTGTGTGTGTGTGTGTGTGTGTGTGTGTGTGTGTGTGTGTGTGTGTGTGTGTGTGTGTGTGTGTGTGTGTGTGTGTGTGTGTGTGTGTGTGTGTGTGTGTGTGTGTGTGTGTGTGTGTGTGTGTGTGTGTGTGTGTGTGTGTGTGTGTGTGTGTGTGTGTGTGTGTGTGTGTGTGTGTGTGTGTGTGTGTGTGTGTGTGTGTGTGTGTGTGTGTAGTGTTGTGCAGGCAGGCATAGTTTACTTTTCCACTCCTGTGGGATGCTTGGATAGGAGAGCAGTGCAAATATGAGTATCAGAGCCAGCAGCAACAGGATGAGGCTCCGCTGCAGCCGAGACAGCTGCTTCCATTTCTGTAGGCAGAACAAAAACAAAGATAACAACACTGACACGTGTCAAACAGCTTTGAATTCAAACTGCAAGCGTCTGTCAGAAGATTATAGCATCCTCCCTCTCTTCAATAGCTTAAAAATCTGTATTTCATTCCTGAAAAAGAAAAGCATGATGGCCTCTTCTGGTCCGGTTTACCCTGTAAGAACTCAACATCTCTCTCCTTCCTGTGATGCATGAAGCCAAGTGACGGATCGCAAATAAAATATAGGTATCGAGCTCAACCCAGCAGAGTGGAGGGAGGGACAGAGTCTCTCAGGGGGGGAAGCTAACCGGCAGGTACGCTGGGTTACCTGCGCCTAATTAACACCTGTGCAATACCATGAAACTATTGAGCCAGTGTCTGTGAGACTTCATCTCAGGGGACGTTCACTCTAACTCCGCTACAGCTCATTCATCACAACAGCATCAACGCAGTCAGTCAAGACCAATGGTGCATTTAAAAAAACAAACACATCTGGGAAACATGATTGGTATTCTGCATCAACACAACTCTTGATCCGTCTTTTCCCCTAAATGCCAACTGCCTATGGGAACAGCCAAGTAGGTTTTATGTTGACTGCAGTTGCAATTGTGATGATTCCGACTGATATTGCAGCTACGATATCATCATTCTCTCTGACAATGTTGAAGATGTGAATAGTGGTAAAGCAGGTGGAGATGTGAATAGTGGTAAATAAGGTGGAGATGTGAATAGTGGTGAAGCAGGTGGAGATGTGAATAGTGGTGAAGCAGGTGGAGATGTGAATAGTGGTAAATAAGGTGGAGATGTGAATAGTGGTGAAGCAGGTGGAGATGTGAATAGTGGTAAAGCAGGTGGAGATGTGAATAGTGGTAAAGCAGGTGGAGATGTGAATAGTGGTAAAGCAGGTGGAGATGTGAATAGTGGTAAATAAGGTGGAGATGTGAATAGTGGTAAATAAGGTGGAGATGTGAATAGTGGTGTGAAGCAGGTGGAGATGTGAATAGTGGTAAAGGTAAATAAGGTGGAGATGTGAATAGTGGTAAATAAGGTGGAGATGTGAATAGTGGTAAATAAGGTGGAGATGTGAATAGTGGTAAATAAGGTGGAGATGTGAATAGTGGTAAATAAGGTGGAGATGTGAATAGTGGTAAGGTGGAGATGTGAAATGGGTAAATAAGGTGGAGATGTGAATAGTGGTGAAGCAGGTGGAGATGTGAATAGTGGTAAATAAGGTGGAGATGTGAATAGTGGTAAAGCAGGTGGAGATGTGAATAGTGGTAAATAAGGTGGAGATGTGAATAGTGGTGAAGCAGGTGGAGATGTGAATAGTGGTAAATAAGGTGGAGATGTGAATAGTGGTAAATAAGGTGGAGATGTGAATAGTGGTAAATAAGGTGGAGATGTGAATAGTGGTAAAGCAGGTGAAGATGTGAATAGTGGTAAAGCAGGTGGAGATGTGAATAGTGGTAAATAGGTGGAGATGTGAATAGTGGTAAATAAGGTGGAGATGTGAATAGTGGTAAATAAGGTGGAGATGTGAATAGTGGTAAATAAGGTGGAGATGTGAATAGTGGTAAATAAGGTGGAGATGTGAATAGTGGTAAATAAGGTGGAGATGTGAATAGTGGTAAATAAGGTGGAGATGTGAATAGTGGTAAATAAGGTGGAGATGTGAATAGTGGTAAATAAGGTGGAGATGTGAATAGTGGTAAATAAGGTGGAGATGTGAATAGTGGTGAAGCAGGTGGAGATGTGAATAGTGGTAAATAAGGTGGAGATGTGAATAGTGGTCAATAAGGTGGAGATGTGAATAGTGGTAAAGCAGGTGGAGATGTGAATAGTGGTAAATAAGGTGGAGATGTGAATAGTGGTAAATAAGGTGGAGATGTGAATAGTGGTCAATAAGGTGGAGATGTGAATAGTGGTAATAAGGTGGAGATGTGAATAGTGGTAAATAAGGTGGAGATGTGTGAATAGTGGTCAATAAGGTGGAGATGTGAATAGTGGTAAAGCAGGTGGAGATGTGAATAGTGGTAAATAAGGTGGAGATGTGAATAGTGGTAAATAAGGTGGAGATGTGAATAGTGGTGAAGCAGGTGGAGATGTGAATAGTGGTAATAAGGTGGAGATGTGAATAGTGGTAAATAAGGTGGAGATGTGAATAGTGGTAAATAAGGTGGAGATGTGAATAGTGGTAAATAATGTGGAGATGTGAATAGTGGTGAAGCAGGTGGAGATGTGAATAGTGGTAAATAAGGTGGAGATGTGAATAGTGGTGGAGATGTGAATAGTGGTAAATAAGGTGGAGATGTGAATAGTGGTAAAGCAGGTGGAGATGTGAATAGTGGTAAAGCAGGTGGAGATGTGAATAGTGGTGAAGCAGGTGGAGATGTGAATAGTGGTAAAGCAGGTGGAGAAGTGAATAGTGGTACAGCAGGTGGAGAAGTGAATAGTGGTAAATAAGGTGGAGATGTGAATAGTGGTAAAGCAGGTGGAGATGTGAATAGTGGTGAAGCAGGTGGAGATGTGAATAGTGGTGAAGCAGGTGGAGATGTGAATAGTGGTACAGCAGGTGGAGATGTGAATAGTGGTGAAGCAGGTGGAGATGTGAATAGTGGTAAAGCAGGTGGAGATGTGAATAGTGGTGAAGCAGGTGGAGATGTGAATAGTGGTAAAGCAGGTGGAGATGTGAATAGTGGTAAATAAGGTGGAGATGTGAATAGTGGTGAAGCAGGTGGAGATGTGAATAGTGGTACAGGCAGGTGGAGATGTTGAATAGTGGTGAAGCAGGTGGAGATGTGAATAGTGGTAAAGCAGGTGGAGATGTGAATAGTGGTAAATAAGGTGGAGATGTGAATAGTGGTGAAGCAGGTGGAGATGTGAATAGTGGTAAAGCAGGTGGAGATGTGAATAGTGGTAAAGCAGGTGGAGATGTGAATAGTGGTAAAGCAGGTGGAGATGTGAATAGTGGTAAATAAGGTGGAGATGTGAATAGTGGTAAATAAGGTGGAGATGTGAATAGTGGTGAAGCAGGTGGAGATGTGAATAGTGGTAAATAAGGTGGAGATGTGAATAGTGGTAAATAAGGTGGAGATGTGAATAGTGGTAAATAAGGTGGAGATGTGAATAGTGGTAAATAAGGTGGAGATGTGAATAGTGGTAAATAAGGTGGAGATGTGAATAGTGGTAAATAAGGTGGAGATGTGAATAGTGGTAAATAAGGTGGAGATGTGAATAGTGGTAAATAAGGTGGAGATGTGAATAGTGGTGAAGCAGGTGGAGATGTGAATAGTGGTAAATAAGGTGAAGATGTGAATAGTGGTAAAGCAGGTGGAGATGTGAATAGTGGTAAATAAGGTGGAGATGTGAATAGTGGTGAAGCAGGTGGAGATGTGAATAGTGGTAAATAAGGTGGAGATGTGAATAGTGGTAAATAAGGTGGAGATGTGAATAGTGGTAAATAAGGTGGAGATGTGAATAGTGGTAAAGCAGGTGAAGATGTGAATAGTGGTAAAGCAGGTGGAGATGTGAATAGTGGTAAATAAGGTGGAGATGTGAATAGTGGTAAATAAGGTGGAGATGTGAATAGTGGTAAATAAGGTGGAGATGTGAATAGTGGTAAATAAGGTGGAGATGTGAATAGTGGTAAATAAGGTGGAGATGTGAATAGTGGTAAATAAGGTGGAGATGTGAATAGTGGTAAATAAGGTGGAGATGTGAATAGTGGTAAATAAGGTGGAGATGTGAATAGTGGTAAATAAGGTGGAGATGTGAATAGTGGTAAATAAGGTGGAGATGTGAATAGTGGTGAAGCAGGTGGAGATGTGAATAGTGGTCAATAAGGTGGAGATGTGAATAGTGGTCAATAAGGTGGAGATGTGAATAGTGGTAAAGCAGGTGGAGATGTGAATAGTGGTAAATAAGGTGGAGATGTGAATAGTGGTAAATAAGGTGGAGATGTGAATAGTGGTCAATAAGGTGGAGATGTGAATAGTGGTAATAAGGTGGAGATGTGAATAGTGGTCAATAAGGTGGAGATGTGAATAGTGGTCAATAAGGTGGAGATGTGAATAGTGGTAAAGCAGGTGGAGATGTGAATAGTGGTAAATAAGGTGGAGATGTGAATAGTGGTAAATAAGGTGGAGATGTGAATAGTGGTGAAGCAGGTGGAGATGTGAATAGTGGTAAATAAGGTGGAGATGTGAATAGTGGTAAATAAGGTGGAGATGTGAATAGTGGTAAATAAGGTGGAGATGTGAATAGTGGTAAATAATGTGGAGATGTGAATAGTGGTGAAGCAGGTGGAGATGTGAATAGTGGTAAATAAGGTGGAGATGTGAATAGTGGTAAATAAGGTGGAGATGTGAATAGTGGTAAAGCAGGTGGAGATGTGAATAGTGGTAAAGCAGGTGGAGAAGTGAATAGTGGTGAAGCAGGTGGAGATGTGAATAGTGGTAAAGCAGGTGGAGAAGTGAATAGTGGTACAGCAGGTGGAGAAGTGAATAGTGGTAAAGCAGGTGGAGATGTGAATAGTGGTGAAGCAGGTGGAGATGTGAATAGTGGTGAAGCAGGTGGAGATGTGAATAGTGGTAAAGCAGGTGGAGAAGTGAATAGTGGTACAGCAGGTGGAGAAGTGAATAGTGGTAAAGCAGGTGGAGAAGTGAATAGTGGTACAGCAGGTGGAGATGTGAATAGTGGTAAAGCAGGTGGAGAAGTGAATAGTGGTACAGCAGGTGGAGAAGTGAATAGTGGTGAAGCAGGTGGAGATGTGAATAGTGGTAAAGCAGGTGGAGAAGTGAATAGTGGTACAGCAGGTGGAGAAGTGAATAGTGGTACAGCAGGTGGAGATGTGAATAGTGGTACAGCAGGTGGAGATGTGAATAGTGGTAAAGCAGGTGGAGAAGTGAATAGTGGTACAGCAGGTGGAGAAGTGAATAGTGGTACAGCAGGTGGAGAAGTGAATAGTGGTACAGCAGGTGGAGAAGTGAATAGTGGTACAGCAGGTGGAGATGTGAATAGTGGTAAAGCAGGTGGAGAAGTGAATAGTGGTAAAGCAGGTGAAGATGTGAATAGTGGTAAAGCAGGTGAAGATGTGAATAGTGGTAAAGCAGGTGGAGAAGTGAATAGTGGTGAAGCAGGTGGAGATGTGAATAGTGGTAAAGCAGGTGGAGATGTGAATAGTGGTAAAGCAGGTGGAGATGTGAATAGTGGTAAAGCAGGTGGAGATGTGAATAGTGGTAAAGCAGGTGGAGATGTGAATAGTGGTAAAGCAGGTGGAGATGTGAATAGTGGTGAAGCAGGGTGGAGATGTGAATAGTGGTAAAGCAGGTGGAGATGTGAATAGTGGTAAAGCAGGTGGAGATGTGAATAGTGGTAAAGCAGGTGGAGATGTGAATAGTGGTAAATAAGGTGGAGATGTGAATAGTGGTAAATAAGGTGGAGATGTGAATAGTGGTGAAGCAGGTGGAGATGTGAATAGTGGTGAAGCAGGTGGAGATGTGAATAGTGGTACAGCAGGTGGAGATGTGAATAGTGGTGAAGCAGGTGGAGATGTGAATAGTGGTAAAGCAGGTGGAGATGTGAATAGTGGTAAATAAGGTGGAGATGTGAATAGTGGTGAAGCAGGTGGAGATGTGAATAGTGGTACAGCAGGTGGAGATGTGAATAGTGGTGAAGCAGGTGGAGATGTGAATAGTGGTAAAGCAGGTGGAGATGTGAATAGTGGTAAATAGGTGGAGATGTGAATAGTGGTGAAGCAGGTGGAGATGTGAATAGTGGTTAAAGCAGGTGGAGATGTGAATAGTGGTAAAGCAGGTGGAGATGTGAATAGTGGTAAAGCAGGTGGAGATGTGAATAGTGGTAAATAAGGTGGAGATGTGAATAGTGGTAAATAAGGTGGAGATGTGAATAGTGGTGAAGCAGGTGGAGATTGTGAATAGTGGTAAATAAGGTGGAGATGTGAATAGTGGTAAATAAGGTGAGATGAATAGGGTAAGGTGGAGATGTGAATAGTGGTAAATAAGGTGGAGATGTGAATAGTGGTAAATAAGGTGGAGATGTGAATAGTGGTAAATAAGGTGGAGATGTGAATAGTGGTAAATAAGGTGGAGATGTGAATAGTGGTAAATAAGGTGGAGATGTGAATAGTGGTGAAGCAGGTGGAGATGTGAATAGTGGTAAATAAGGTGGAGATGTGAATAGTGGTAAAGCAGGTGGAGATGTGAATAGTGGTAAATAAGGTGGAGATGTGAATAGTGGTGAAGCAGGTGGAGATGTGAATAGTGGTAAATAAGGTGGAGATGTGAATAGTGGTAAATAAGGTGGAGATGTGAATAGTGGTAAATAAGGTGGAGATGTGAAATAGTGGTAAAGCAGGTGGAGATGTGAATAGTGGTAAAGCAGGTGGAGATGTGAATAGTGGTAAATAAGGTGGAGATGTGAATAGTGGTAAATAAGGTGGAGATGTGATAGTGGTAAAATAGTGGTAAATAAGGTGGAGATGTGAATAGTGGTAAATAAGGTGGAGATGTGAATAGTGGTAAATAAGGTGGAGATGTGAATAGTGGTAAATAAGGTGGAGATGTGAATAGTGGTAAATAAGGTGGAGATGTGAATAGTGGTAAATAAGGTGGAGATGTGAATAGTGGTAAATAAGGTGGAGATGTGAATAGTGGTAAATAAGGTGGAGATGTGAATAGTGGTGAAGCAGGTGGAGATGTGAATAGTGGTCAATAAGGTGGAGATGTGAATAGTGGTCAATAAGGTGGAGATGTGAATAGTGGTAAAGCAGGTGGAGATGTGAATAGTGGTAAATAAGGTGGAGATGTGAATAGTGGTAAATAAGGTGGAGATGTGAATAGTGGTCAATAAGGTGGAGATGTGAATAGTGGTAAATAAGGTGGAGATGTGAATAGTGGTCAATAAGGTGGAGATGTGAATAGTGGTCAATAAGGTGGAGATGTGAATAGTGGTAAAGCAGGTGGAGATGTGAATAGTGGTAAATAAGGTGGAGATGTGAATAGTGGTAAATAAGGTGGAGATGTGAATAGTGGTGAAGCAGGTGGAGATGTGAATAGTGGTAAATAAGGTGGAGATGTGAATAGTGGTAAATAAGGTGGAGATGTGAATAGTGGTAAATAAGGTGGAGATGTGAATAGTGGTAAATAAGGTGGAGATGTGAATAGTGGTGAAGCAGGTGGAGATGTGAATAGTGGTAAATAAGGTGGAGATGTGAATAGTGGTAAATAAGGTGGAGATGTGAATAGTGGTAAAGCAGGTGGAGATGTGAATAGTGGTAAAGCAGGTGGAGAAGTGAATAGTGGTGTGAAGCAGGTGGAGATGTGAATAGTGGTAAAGCAGGTGGAGAAGTGAATAGTGGTACAGCAGGTGGAGAAGTGAATAGTGGTAAAGCAGGTGGAGATGTGAATAGTGGTGAAGCAGGTGGAGATGTGAATAGTGGTGAAGCAGGTGGAGATGTGAATAGTGGTAAAGCAGGTGGAGAAGTGAATAGTGGTACAGCAGGTGGAGAAGTGAATAGTGGTAAAGCAGGTGGAGAAGTGAATAGTGGTACAGCAGGTGGAGATGTGAATAGTGGTAAAGCAGGTGGAGAAGTGAATAGTGGTACAGCAGGTGGAGAAGTGAATAGTGGTGAAGCAGGTGGAGATGTGAATAGTGGTAAAGCAGGTGGAGAAGTGAATAGTGGTACAGCAGGTGGAGAAGTGAATAGTGGTACAGCAGGTGGAGATGTGAATAGTGGTACAGCAGGTGGAGATGTGAATAGTGGTAAAGCAGGTGGAGAAGTGAATAGTGGTACAGCAGGTGGAGAAGTGAATAGTGGTACAGCAGGTGGAGAAGTGAATAGTGGTACAGCAGGTGGAGAAGTGAATAGTGGTACAGCAGGTGGAGATGTGAATAGTGGTAAAGCAGGTGGAGAAGTGAATAGTGGTAAAGCAGGTGAAGATGTGAATAGTGGTAAAGCAGGTGAAGATGTGAATAGTGGTAAAGCAGGTGGAGAAGTGAATAGTGGTGAAGCAGGTGGAGATGTGAATAGTGGTAAAGCAGGTGGAGATGTGAATAGTGGTAAAGCAGGTGGAGATGTGAATAGTGGTAAAGCAGGTGGAGATGTGAATAGTGGTAAAGCAGGTGGAGATGTGAATAGTGGTAAAGCAGGTGGAGATGTGAATAGTGGTGAAGCAGGTGGAGATGTGAATAGTGGTGAAGCAGGTGGAGAAGACCGTTTTTTCTGCCGAGGACACCGAGCCAACGAGCCAACGAGCCAACGAGCCACTCTACGGAACATGATTTGCAGAGAACGGTTTTCTGAGGAACCATAAACCGTGATCAAATGTGACGCTCCGCAGGTACAGGGGACTGCTGAGCCGGTCCACGTCTCTGCTATAAAGCTGCTTTTATAGAGGATCTGTCTGTTGATATACTGCTGAAATAAAAACGTTACACATGAGTCGATGACAGTAAAGCTCTCCCTTTTTCATTTCAGAGGACTACATGAATTCCCTTTATGAGAGCTGACCGTGCAGTTTAGCTGATTGGTGATTAAAAAAGTACGTCTGCCTATGATCTGGATATCTGCCAAAGGAAAATGATATTTTTTTAATACCACAGTTATATATTTACATATATATTATAATCCTCTTTCATTTATTCTGTGGAAGCCCGATAACCTGTTTTGCTGGGCTTCAGGTTACACCAATGTCATTTATATCAGCATCAACACATTATAACTTCCCACAAATGCAGTCGTTTTGTTAGTGATGTGCAGACAGAATACTCAGTATGTTTAAAAGACCGATAAGGGCCGTAATCACTGGATCAGAAGAAAAAAGTAGCATTTCATCCGATCCCAGCCTTAACTATCTCTTCAAGGGGACATCAAATGCTTATTTTCAGGTTTATATTTGTATTTAGTGTCTGTGACATGTCTCCATGCGTTAATGTTCAAAAAGGTATTTATTTTTCTCATACTGCCTGTGCTGCAGCACCTCTTTTCACCCTCTGTCTGAAACCAGAGCCCAGTCTGCTCTGATTTGTTAGCTGGGCCAGCTCTGTTGTGATTGGTCAACCTCTTAGAGATGCCCCGCCCCTTAGCCCATCACAAACAATGTGTTGGAGCGCTGGCCATAAGAGCGTAAGTGTTACATGGGGAAGTCACTGTGTTACTGAAGCAAACAAAGGAGTTCAATGGAATGAATTCACAGTTAACGCATGACTGACTGCATCCAGTCAAATATATTATTAAGAGCCTAGTTGTTTGAGAAAGTAGAAAAGACGGATATTCAAGATTGCTGTATAGGATATGAAAGAATGTAATGGATCGAATCCTACATTTTATTGCATTTGCTTCCCAGAATGGCCCCTCCAGGCTACTGTCCTCTGATACCATTAGGGTGTGTGTGTGATACAGGTGTCAGGTGACGTAAAGGACAGTAAGTCACATGGCTGGTGTACGTTTCCCTTAACAGTTATAGCTGTGCAAATAACAAGCAATGACAGTGAATAAATACACTTCTAATCATTGCAGTTAAAGCCTTTTCATCTAAGTCCATTGAAGTGACTAAGCTGTGTAACAGACATAATCAGTAAGTAAATAATCAGTAAACATCTCATGTCTTCTCATTACCAGTAAGGTTGTAAGACCAGTTTGTAAAAGAACAAAAGCAGAAACTTGTTAAGAAGGCAGAAACCCCTCGAGAATGCAAAAAGGGTACAAGAGAGGAATAATATGTGCAACACAATATACCTGTCAAACCTGAGAGTCCAAACCAACAAATGAAAGGAGGGAGGCTTATAGAGAGCGGGCATTAAGAGAAGTGAGACGTGTAAGACATTTGGAAGTAATAAAAAAACAAGATAAAAGGAAATGTGCGGGAGACGGCAGAGAGAAGGTGGGATTAGCAGGATTTGTATTATCTCACTGTAGAGATCAGAGACTTGTGCTCAGGGGGGGGGATTTGATCTGAAGAGAAAGAGAAATGCAGGCTGCTCCACAACAAAGGAAGCATGCAAAAGAAAAGACTAAAAGATAGGAATTGATTGATGACATTTCACAAAGACGGAGATTAGGGTGGTCCTTAGTGCCATGTACATTTTCAAATTCATTTATTTTAAGCTCCAACCACGGGAATGTGTTATGATAGTCAAGAAAACTCTCCTGGTGAATTTTATTCAAATTCCAACAACTTTTACCCCTCCCTCATCAACCTTGAAGTTTAGCCTCACGTAGGGTGGTCCTTAAAATTGAAAGTCGGAAAGTCTAAGCTCCAACCCCCAGAATTCATTCTATTAGTCAAGAAAACTCTCCTGGAGAATTTTTTCCTCAATCTGACAACATTTACCCCTCCCTCATCGACCTGGGCATCGAGCAGGACTACTTCAACATGGCATTACGTGCTACATTAATATGGAGAGCCTTCTCAGGTATTTCATTCTGTGGAATTGTAAAAACACATAATCCCATCTGGTTCTTTTATAACAATAAATATGGACCAGTGCAATATCCAAATCAGTCAAAGTAATTGCAATTAGTTATTAACAACTCTGAGCTTTTTTTATATTCATAACTGGTGGATTCATTCAGCAAATCTCTAAACTCTAATGCCTCACCTTTAATTTAAAAGGGGTTCACTTATTAGCTGATGTCGGTGGAGAACGTTATCTAACACTCCCGTGGGCGTTTGTTGAGATCTGTGTAATGTCAGAGCACATGACTCACATCCTTTCCATACACATCAAACCATTTAGAGAATCTCTATGGATTGGAAGCATATGCTTTTGTTATGTTTTTCCACATATTTATTCATGTATGCACTCTCATGTATCACCAAATTCACTGTGAATGAAGATGTTATTCATATGTTCTATGACTGCCAACAAACCATCATTATGTTGTATGGCAGGGATGTGTATGGACCTAAAAAGGGGTGTATTGTATTGATGATTGAACACACTAATGATGTTTAATAAACAGCTAACATGCAGAGACTTTATTTGATGAGCCCTCTCAAGTATTTGAATGCATATGGTGCCGTGTTCTTATACTATGACAGCTCACATTATGATTATAATGATGCAATGACCATACCCTTTTTTTGCACATTCTTACTTAACTTCTTATGTTTATATACATATTTGTAATTTGTTATTAATCCATTATTATATTCTAAAATGGAGCAATCGTCAGAATACCTTATTTCCCTCTGGATAATAAAGTACTCTGATTCTAATGTATCTCTTTATATGCATCCTATTAAAATATGATTGCCAATACTAAGACCAACAGAGGCAGATTACAGCCTTGTTCAAATTAAAACACCTTGTGACAGCAGCCAAGTTTAGATTTAGTTTAACATAAGTTAAGCATCAGACCATTATGTTCCATACTGATGCTGGTTAAACTCCGTCGAGAGCCCTGATTTGCACACTTCACTTCAGGCCCACTCACCCTCCAGCAGGACTGTCTCCGGTGTTTTCCGTTGTTGTACGAGTGACTGTGAGCATCACTGAGGGTCAGAGAGATGAAGTCCTTTCTGGAAGGCGGATACATCCTCTGGTCGTGGCAGACAGACGTAGCTCATAGAAGCTGCATCCAGAAAAGTCAAAAACATATTAAAATCTGAAACAAAAATCTGAAAGTATAGTCAATCTGATAATTTTGCTGAAATCAGATAACTGAGTTTATGATCAATCCATGACTCTGAAGATATTTTCTAATTTTTCCTTCATTACTAGTATGGTTTAGTGTCTGTTAGTACTTTTTTTTTTAAATTGTCAAGTTAATTTTCAGCTGCCACAATGTAAACGTGCACCTGAATGAATAGTTAAAACATTCCAGAGAAGAGGTTAAGGATTGTTTCTGCTTGATTTGAGTTGTTTAGCTAAGAGAAATAGCTTAGCTGAATTGATCAACAACTTAACTTTCTTCCACTCAGGTTGACTGTTGAATGTGCATTTAGCTTTTTGCAATGTAACACACATGCATACATACTGCTGTTGATTTATTTCAGTTATGCATAGCAAATTCTCCATTGTTTCTTTATATTATATTGCTCACATCACAATGTTGAACATAACATTGTAATTATTATCATAAACTTCAGTACCATGGCAGCTGAAGATCTTTAGTAAGGTTTTGGGAAAGGGCGCACTTGGAAAACACTTATCAGATTCAGCTAATATCGATTGTTACCGCTTTATCACAGACTAAAATAGGAAAGAGCTTCAAAGGAAAGCTTAATGGAATATCATTTTGACAATTAAATACCATGGGCTTTTCTTGCAGCTCGTAAGTTCACTTAAAGCACACAGTGACGTTGCAATTATCATAACTGTGAGAATGCACTCAAAAATGCAAAGTAAGTTAAACAAAAACAAATAAATAGCTACATGGCAGCCCGTTGCTGTCAATAACAGCTAATTGTATTTCCATATTTTGTTCATTTGACACCTCGGTTACAACTTTCGACACATCACTGACGTGCTGTTTAAACCCATCGATACACAATATAAATATTGCAACATAAGCTGCCTCCCCCTCACCTTTGAGTCAGGTTGGTAGCCTCACAGTGACACCTAAAAGCTAAGCAGCTGTTAGCTACCTCCGAGAGGCTAGCTTGCTTCTTCGGCTTGTTCCTGAATGAAAAGTGACGCTGTTCGGCAGAAGGAATATTAAATATGCAACACAGTAGTCCGTCCGACTGTCACACACGACGACAGGCAGCTACATGAAATGTCAAACGAGAGAAACTGAGGGAAACATGGCTGAAGTTAGCAAGGGAACAACCACTGACAGATGCGGAAAAGTGAAGAGCTCGAGCGATGATGCTGCGCGTCACGTGACGTGTGCACGTAATGTGACGCTTTGAAAGTTAACCCTTAACAAGCCAAACAGTGTTCACCGCTGATATATTATAAACGCAACCTTTTCATATTATTTCAGGTCATTTGCATTTCATTACAGCCGTTCTTGAATTCCTTAAAAAATATGGTATATAGACCCAATTTAATTGATTAAACCCAAAACAAATATATATTTTTTTTAAGCCCGATTTTGGGACTTACTGACATTACATTAAAAAAACAAAAACTGCATGAAGTTTACTGGTCCACATCCCATCTGTCAAATTATACCAGATCTACAAGGTGACATGTTTTTTCATTAAATAAATGTACACATAACTTAATTGCCTGAGGGATGTCTTAGGATCATTATGTGTTTACTTCTGTCTATTAATCATTCCCTTATTACATATTCACAGTTCATCCAAATGAGGTTTGCTAGGCCTGTTAAATGGCTCATTATACCATAAAAGCAGTCCGCAATGAAAGATTGACTTTGACAAATCATAAAACCATGTCAGACTCGTGCACTCATGACCTCTTGTGGGTGAAATTAGTCTAAAATGTTATCAAATTAAAAAACAACCCAGGGAAGTAATCGCTGTTTAGTTATTCCAATAACATGCACTGCGGGGAACTGTTGGAATGCCAAGTCCTTTCCCTACAGTATGTAATGAAATTATAAAGCTTTCATAAGTTAATACTGAGCAGTACAAGTAAATAGGACATTGTTTATGATGACAGTGGCATGAAGAAATAAAGGAGAATCTTTCAAATATATTTAAAAAAAACGGTTAAACAAATAATTACGATTTATCCAGCATATATATTTTCCAGAACTACTAAAAAGATTGACAAATCCTAATGTAATTGTGTCAATAATGCAACCTGCAAAATAAACTGCATTAAAAAGTACAACAACTCCATTTAGATGTTAACCATCATTTGGACAGAATTTCATTTGTCGAATAATTTGATTTACGACCAAATAATCTTGAGCCAACAATAGGTTATGTTTTTTTTAATTCAGCTGACACAATTCTTTGAATGAGCTGATGAGGGGATCACACAAGACAAATGTCCAGCATGTCATTTTGAATATCTAAAAATGATAATTTGTACAAAACAAGGTTACAATGATCAGTCTCAGCCAGCTAAGGCAATCATATGAAATGATAAGACAAATCAAAATATAAAAAGAATACACCAGGCCAGAATTGCATACAAAGCGTACATTTCTTACTTTCTTACTATAAGCACTTGCACTTATCAGCCTTGTGAAGAATTTGCAAACCCTCTAAATATCTACAGCTGATCATTTGGTATAAGCATGTTTTGTTTCGTTTCTGCAGAGCTGCTGTTTTGGTTGAGACGTTGAGACCACAAACTCCCTGAGATCTCACGCAAATGAATCCTCTTCAGCCTGCAAACCGTGCACACCCCTCATCACTCACTGCTGACACTCTGTAGGACACAAACACGGAATCCTGATGCTGCAGAGAAGATACAAAGCTTGCTTCTTTTCTCTGGATCCAAGCACTTTCCAGATGGATTGAGGCACAAATGCAGGTCAACAGCAATTACTCAATGCTAAGTGGTGGTGATAGGCACAAAGTAGCTCTGCAGGACACGGCTACTGCACTTGGCAAACGTATGCACAATCTTTACAGTACATTGAAATACATTACAGTATTGTTTGGCGTGGAAATAAGTTGATGTGTCAGGACTGGCTGCTAAACTTTGGTCTTTAGTTTACATGAGAATACCAGAGATAAGCAATCTCCAAAGTACACTTGAATTCAACATTTCTCTTGTTCAAACAACAATAATCTAAACCCGTTGTAGAGTGTGACCGTCTACAAAATATGAATAAGGCAACAGCTACATTTGTATTTCATAGACCTTAAACTGGGGAACATGGTTGCTTGAAAATCAATCTGAATGTACAATATTTCATAGTGAAATATTGTGTCACTAATCTCTCATCTTTGTTATTGGTTAAAATGGTAAAAATGCTGATTAGCCACATTTTTTGCCTTTTTTCTTGAAGACAAATTGTGCAGGAGTTCACACACAGTTCAAGAATAGCATGATGTTTTTTTGTTAATGGCAGAACCAACTCAATGTTGGTTTTGGTCTTTTCACAGATTTTTCCTTTAACCTTTCTTTAGTCTTCTTTTAATGCCAAACTACAAACCTAAAGAAACTCACGATAGCAACAGCAGCTTTAGTTCCCATGTGTGTACTGTATCATTAATGTATCATACCTGAGACGTAAAAAGTAAAACCATACAATAACATGAAACTGTTAAAACTATCTTGTGCATTTTACAAAATGAGGAAAGTTGGTGCATCCTAAGCTAGTCTGCATAAGATCATGTGATTGTTTTAGGGATTAAAGAAATAATCTTTCAGATAAAAAGTGATCAGCACCTTGATAAAAGTCACCCATCTGAGGTCACTCACAGTACCACAGTAGGGTTTTACTGGCCTGGTCACTGGCCAATGGGACCACAGTAGCTGTGTTCCCATGCAGAACACATTGTTACAGCTTTTATATACACAATGGGCCGGCTATGACAGAGACCCAAAAATACATAACAAAAATCAAACAGAGAAAATAAACAATTGTATATAAAGGATAAGAAAATACATACATTTTTAAATTATTCAATACAAGATAAACGTCTCTGTAAACAAACTTGACTTCTCCGTGGAAAGAAAGCCTGAGGACGCTTGTGTCCTCTCAAATTCATGAATACGGAGTCACTCAAATTGAGAGTTCGAATCCCCAAAAACAAGAGGAAAGGGAGGGACATCTTCAGGAATGGGAAGAGATGTTCCGGTTGTCCTCTAGGTGTCCATTACTGAACGGGTTAGTGTCCTAGCCCTTGGTGTTCTAGGACTGCATTGATTTTTTAGCACCTTTAGCTGAAACACACAGGTCCCACAGTGAAGCTGAACTGATGTGTCGAGTTGCCGCCACCCATCAGTGCTACGTCTCTCAGAGGAAGCAGCTGGAGGTCCTCAAACTCAAACACAGACTCCCGAGTGACAGAAACGCTCTCCTCTCCAGGCTGAGACACAGGGGGCAGAAGACATCATTATCATAATTACATTTCCTGTGAACCCTAACATTTTTATGTGTCAAGACTTTTGGTATTTTGTTTGATTTCAACTAACCATTATTTTGTATTTCATAGCTTTCTCTTAGATTTAAATAATTGTAAAAATCCCGTAACATACCACGCAGTCTTTAACTGCTCCAACAAAACTCTGCTTCCTGCTGTCAGTGAGGAACTTGATGTCTTGGTCCACGGGGCCCAGTTTGTGTCCTGGGTGGCAGGAGAAGGTCAGATTCTGGAGCGCAGTGCTGCTGTGCAACCTCAGGAAACGCATCTGCACCACATTAGCTCCTGGATAGTAAAACTAGTGAGAAATAACAACAATTTCATGGATTATCAATACAGGCTGGTACGGAAGAACAGTAACAATGATTTAAAGGTAAAAACAATCATTAAGAGAATGGAAATTACAAAACGTCATTCGTCAAATAATCAATTGTGTGACAGAAAACAATAACAACTGAAAAAGCTTCAAAACCTCCTTCAGATAGAAACCTTGTAATTGCAAAGGGTTAAATGGCCCTGTATTTGCACTGGTAAGCAAACAGCACCTTTGTGCTTCCATGTGTATTTGCAAGTATTTAAATAAGATAGCCACACAGAGTCACAGTCAAATTACAGTGTCACATATATAAGAAACAGAAGCAAATGTATTGCCTGCTATCAGACTGTGAAATTAAATCCCAAAACTCAGTCTCTCTCTCATGTTTAAATGTTGCCTGAAGTTTGGAGTTTTTTTATCAGAATCAGAATAACTTTATTCGTCCCAAAGAGGGGAAATGTACAATTGCTATTCTTCTGCCTATTGCATGATAAGCACAAAGGCAACATTTTTGTTTCTTACACGGATATTTGGCAGAAGAAATAGTTTAAATTGACCTCAGCTAGTGATGAGCATCAGATGGTGCTATCCGCTGACACAATCCATTCTATGTGATTTTGCCCATTAATCTGTTAATCATATGTCAGTGTTTTTTAGATGTTGTGTATTTCTATTGACCTTAAGGTTCAAAAGCACCACTAAACAAATACATATTAAGTTTTGGTTGTATCTTTCTCTCACCTGAAAGCCCTGCTCCAGCCTGCTGAGCCACTGAAAGGATCCTTCTTCAGAGAATTCTTCCATCCAGGCTTTCATGGGCAACTGCAGGCGGAGAAAAGAAGGCAAACGTGCCGATCTGAATTCAGGTCCTGCTTCCATTTAAGAGACTCGTGAAGGTCAACAGTGTTCAGAAAGCTCCGGATTAGCATGCAGCTCAAGCATGAAGCAGAGGTAAATTGTCTAGCTTGGTGGGCGATGCATTCACTTCATGCCTATTTGAGACCAATCCATATTATTATTTGGTTGAGTGAGTCACATTTTTATGTAGTATTGACTGTGATAGAGGTGAGAGAGGTGATTTGTGTAGACTGCGGTAAAGAAAGGGACGATAACAACCAGAATAGTAACGTCTGTGAACCTCCTGAAGGAACAAGAGTGGAGGCAAACATGAAAGAGTGGATCCCATTGAAAATAGAAAGGAAGGGTTAAAAAAGAGAATGCTTTTTACAGTCTGTTCACTTTCGTGTTAAAAAGACGCAATGCATTGTTTCGTTATATGCTAGAATCATTAAGTTACCTGAGGTGTAACACTTTATTTTCTGTTTTCTTATAACAAACATTGATGTTTTTAATCCTATCAAATGTATGTATTGGAACGGTTGGAGGGGAATTAATCACAATTATGTAAATCGTGTAGCAAATCCTAAAAAACTGAAAGGTGTAAGAAATGGTGTGTGTGTTTGTGGCAGACCATGAATATTGGGAATGAAGTCAGTGAATCAAACAATATTAAAAACGTGCTTATACGGTATAAATCATGTCGAAACTACCAACAAATGTTTTAAATTGGAAACATTTGGATTTTACTTTCAGGTGACACATGTGTAGACCCCACTGTAGGAAGTGGGGTCTGACTGACACTTTGTCAAATTGAAATTCAGGAGGTACAACAGGGCTAAGTGAAGTTAGCGGTCACGCCATTGATCCAGAGGTGCAATTTCCTGCAGCCTGTCTCAGCTGATGTGTTTCTACCTGAGAGTCTCGGGGGTGGAGGCAGGTCTGTTTGGATGTGGAGGAGAAGCTGCAGTAGGCCAGCAGAGCGTCCGCTGGGCTGCCCTGGTTCGGGTCAATGTAATACATTCCTGCAGAGAAAGGTTAGTGGAGCTCAATGAGATCTGCAGGGAGGAAACGGATGCTGACAGAAAGGCCTGAGCGCACTGGGAGCAGAATAACTCCAATGTCCTTATGTATAAAGAAATAGCATTTTCTATACAATTTTGTAAACTAAAAGAGAAACTTATATACAAAAATGTATTAAAAAAAGTCTGCATATTTAACAGGATTAGCACGGATAAGATATAAACAAAATGAAAAATAGGAATTTAAATAGTGATATTTACATGTGCAATAAGAGAAGCCAAGGCAGGGGTGTAATGGCTTTTTATTATTGCTATTGATTTGACTAGCAACTGCAGATTACACTAGAGATACATTAGATCCTTCACTTCTGATATGTATTGAACATCTGAAGAATAAGGTATGAATTATTCATAACATATGGATAGAAATACCATCCAAAATGTGTTGCATTAAAGCTTATATTCTTTAGTGTGTTTTGATGACACCAGTATTAACATGTACATTTAACCATTTTAAACAAAAATAAATGTAATTTTCCTGTACTCCCTTTGCTGTACTCCCATTTTTGTGTATATATTTCATTTTCTTTAAAACATTTTTTTAACATTTTTACAATAAATACATGTAATATTAATATTGTTGTGCCTGTTTTACAACCGTATTCTTCTTACTCACCATTTGTACACCAAAGCAAAATCCTTGTATGTGTAAACCTAATCTGCAATAAAACCTGATTCTGTGTCTGATTCTGTAATAACTGTTATCTCAGTGTTTGTGGGACTGACCGCTGCTGTAGTCGGGGTGACAAAGCCACAGCTCCAGGCAGGTGGAGGCTGGGTGCTCCTTGCTGCCGTCGGGGGGGTCCAGCAGCAGCCGGAGCTCCAGCTGCAGAGAGTCCAGCAGAGTCTGGAGCAGAGAGTAGTTGGGCTTATCGGACACGTACATCAGATCCTGGACATGGGAAGAGCACAGCAGAAACAAACGGTCAATTACACTGCAAACCGTTGCTGTCTTAAGATGCTCTCATGAGAATTATGTTTATATTGTAACCGTTAATACTAGAAAATGGACAATAGACATGAATCACTTGCCCTGAGTTGAGTCAGCGTCATGTTCAGTGACTGTCCGGGAGGTCCAGGGATCCCAGGTGGACCCTTTCACACAAAGGAAAGATGCACATATAAGTATACTACAAAAATAGTATAGAGAAAAGATTCATTAAATAGTGTTTTCTGATACAATATACACTGACATAGATCCATAGAGTAATGGTATCATGAGGTAAAAGCTGTTTGTTTTCTGAGCTGTTCTTTAAAATGTTTTGGAAATGTGGTGTTAAATTAGAAAGAACGTATGAAAAGCACAGGTTAAAATACTTTTGTTGGCAACAGAACTGCGTTAGCAACATTAGCTGACATGCTAAACTTATGTCTTGCTCTTGCTTAATGTTTGGCTGTGTTAGCAAAGTTGTAGACGGGTCATTTTTGACTGTGAGTAAGTAATAATATTTAAAAATGCATGTGTAACGTCATGGCTGATTATATCTATGACAGCGGTGTACAAGTTAATTTCACTCTGTACTGTAGTGCTGTAATAACGGACCATAAACGACTGCTTTATGCTTATGTTCGCTAAAATCAAGTTTAAACCAAGCAAACGGTGAGACGGCTAAGAACTATTTACACGACTCTAATCTCATATGTTATTGATCAGATGTATAGACATTGTATACATTTGAGATGTAAACTTACCGGGAGCCCCCTCCTGCCGGACAGACCGGGGAAACCTGGGTAGCCTTTCAAACCCTGCAGGGAGAAGAGCATGTCAAAACACAACCCTGCACTGTTCTACAGGGCAATACCACACCACTAACTATACAACACATTCAACTGGAAATACAGACTCCTGTAATGGTAAATGCCTTTATATGCTGACTATGACCGCAAAGTGTGACAGTTTTATGATTATATGTGCCATCAAAGTGAACCAGTATGACGTTAAATCCACCACGACTTTCAGCGCTTCAGATAAATGTGTATTAGAACTGATGTGAAATAGATCTGACATGAAGTGAGTGCTTGAGTTGATCATATCATACCTTCAATCCAAACATACCCTGCACCAGAGGAGAGAACAGCAGAATAAGAGTGCATTAGTATCATTTTTACACAGGGAAGTGCATTTATGGACAAATTGCTCTCCAGTGCTTTTATTTGCTGCATTATGAACCCATCAGCCACGGCTTCACAGATTTGATAATCTAACTCAATGGGTTTATTCCCCTCTATGACACATGGGGCTGAACACAATCACACTGTGCTGGGGAACTGAATGAATCCAAAGACTGGCAGCATGCTGAAGAAAAGAGTATTTGCCCCCAGTTCTTATAAAACAATTTCCATCACACGTTCCACTTTTGAGCCTACTCCATTTTCAGGCAATCTGGTAAAAGTGACAAAGTGACAGATGAACTGCTCGAATGTAAAGTAAGATATTTAGGGAGAAAATAGGTACAAAACACCTAGCCTGAATCAACTTTACGCGTCTTCAGTTATATCCAAAAGAAAAGGCAACAACATAAACTGAAAAAATAGTTATAAACATAATTGAAGAGGGATATAAAAACCAGAAACAAAAGGAAAGCAAAAAACATACAATTGGTTAAATATTAATTTAAAATGTGGGAACTGTATTCAAATATTTAAGATGTCACGCTAAATACTTATATATAACTTACAGGCAGTCCTGGCATCCCTGTCGTACCCCTCGGTCCTGGTGGGCCAATATTTCCCTGAAGGAGAGAGGGGGAGGAGCGCATTGTCAAAGTTGGACATCACAAAAATATATTCAAACAAGTGAAGCTTCAAAAGACAAGAGAAAACATAATGAGATAAGACACACATCTATGATCTTAATTTGTTATACCTGATCTCCCTTCACAGCAGGTGGACCAGGCACTCCGACAAAACCACGAATACCCTGAGAAAAAGAAAAGAAAGGATCATTGTAACGCAGTTGAAAAAATACTCAATACTTCTCCTGTACTGTTTTGTTTAACACACATTTTATGGCTATTGCGAGCTGCTTTGCCACCACAACTCCATACATGTACCGCCAGGCATTATAATATAGTTGTTTTGCAGACATGATGTTGGTATCTCCGTATGAACACATTAAACATCTTACCTTCATGCCATCAGCTCCAGGTGGTCCAGACAGTCCCATGTCTCCTTTCTCTCCCTGAGGACACAAACAACAAAGTCAAGCCTCTACAATTACTGCTGATCAGCAAATTAAAATCAAAGCACACTGTGCTAAAAGAAAACGGTTCTGACAGAGCCTGAACTGAGCCCAGGGGGCCAAACCATCTGATGAGTCTGAGTACAACAACAGCTCAGTATTAACCATATTTTCATTAATGCCATCCTTCCATTATAGACAGGGGTGCACATAAGGTAGGCATGCGCGGCAACAATCTGAAATGCGTACCGTCACTTGTGTCACAAAGCACATTTGCGTACCGACGTACTTGTGAACCCCCCCCCCGTTGACAATCGCGAAGCGCTGTACTCCACCCCCCCCATTGTCAATCGCGAAGCGCTTGACTCCACTAGCACCCCCCCCCCCCGTTGGTAGTCAATCGCGAAGCGCTGTACTCCACTAGCACCCCCCCCCCGTTGACAATCGCGAAGCGCTGTACTCCACTTCCACCCCCTCCCCCCCGTTGGCAATCGCCAGAAGTTGGAGTACCAAACACTGACTCCAGGTACCTCACTGAGAAAGTTGTGTGCACCCCTGATTATAGAGGAAACTGCACTTTGAATATTGCTATGATGAGCCAGATGTACAGTCCAGCTGTTGTTACCCTCTCCTGTGGGGGAAGTGAATGTATTTATTTATCACTGTATTTATTGGGCATGAAAGTGCCTTTTTTTCGAAGGTGATGGATTTTTCTATGTGGAGAGGAAACGATATGTCTTACATAGAATGTGTTCTTCTTTACGCATACATTTTTTTTTAACAGTATTTGTTTGTATCTATTTTCTCATAAGGCTTATCCTGAATTGAAATCACCCAGTGCTTATTGGACATTTACATAAAAACACAGATAGATGAATAATAAACATAGAAATGTTACTTCAAACAAAATGTAAAAAAACATGATAAAAAAGTGATTCTTTATTTTAAAATTGTATTTTTGAAAATGTATGTTTATAGTTGTAGCTAACGAGAAACCTTCAGAGGCAAATTATCGAACAAAATTATATGTTTTTACTTTAATCATTATAAAATACATAATCTTCTTAAAATATGCTAAATCAGATCAAATCCAGTTAAGCTTGCTCTTGAAAGTGAAGATTTACCTCTTTCCCCTTTTCACCTTGCTCTCCCAGATCTCCACGTAAACCCAGGATTCCCTTGTTGACAAAAATAAAAAAAACATATCAAGTTGGTATCAATCCACTGAATGATAGAGAGCTGTTTCATTTCAAAATCATTTATTTAAAAAACCCCTTTCTCTCCAAAGCAGGACAGATTGTTAAAAAGACAGTTTCAAAGCTAATTTGATAGATAGCCTTCTATGAAAGACAGATGATAAGTAAATAAATAAATGGACTTACGATGAGCCCCGGCCACCCAGAGAGGCCGAACAGCCCTGTGTCTCCCTTTTGGCCCTGAAAGACAAAAACATGGTTCATTCGTTGTAATTAAATCAGACGAGCACAAAGCCTGAGGCCTGGTTGTTTTTGTATCCCACCTTGTGTCCTCTCTCTCCTCTGGTCCCTCTGACTCCGGCCTTACCCCGTTTCCCCTGTGGACAAGATCCCAATGTTTTTAAATGAGGCAACAGAAAGCAAGAGCAGACACTCACGGAACAACCTCATGTTTTATGTATGAATCTGTTCATGCAGTATCGGTCAGACTGGCTGCTTCTGCCTATTTCCTTTTTCATCCCGTGCACACACACCACACTATCTGTATGAAAAAGTCCTGTTTACGACACTACAACAAGGTGTTTTATCACAAAGTAGGAGAAAGTATAAGGAAGTCCAGAATATATTGACCTTTTTGAATTCATGTGGATCAACTTAGCAACATGTTTAACATTGTTTAGAAAAGCATTTTTATCGCTAATTGTTTACAAGACTGGAACAAAGAGAGCTTACCCTCCTTCCAACATGACCCGTCCTCCCTGGCGATCCAGTCTTGCCATCGTTTCCCTGTAGTGGTCAAACACAAAATAAATGGTGAAAAAGCTAATCAGTAACTTTTTCACAATTTCAAACTGGACTTTTAGCACTTGTATTGTTATATTGCAAATTAAAAAAAGCTGATTTTATAATGTGAATAAAAGAGCATAAAGACAAGTGTTTTCTTCTATTCTTCTTCTTTGCTGTCATAAATGCCATTTTGGTTAAATGTGGGCTTCTTGTATAGAATGGAACTGCTGGCGAAAAACTATATCCCCCCAAAATAGTTCAAATGCATGTATCAGGAGGGGACAGGCTTTATAGAAAAAGCTTGACATTTTGAAACATGCTTATGTGCTTTCTTGCAGAGAGTCGGATGATTAGATGGATACCACTATGATAGGATAGATATGAAGGCAGGACACGTGGAAACTTCTGATCTTAGACAACACCAGGGTAGCCGTTTCCTCTCACGTTCCAGTCCTAATGCTAAGCTAATGTGAGCCTGTTGGCTGCTGGCTTTATATTCAACAGACAAACATGAGTGGTATGGATCATACAATGTAACCATCAGTAAGAAAGGAAATGAGTGTTATTCCCCAAAAAATTAAACTATTGTTTGGCTAAGTGGTCTAATGAAGCACAATAACATATTTTTACTATAATTCCAGCTAGATGTGTTGGAAACTAGACGGTATAAAACGTCAAATGACATATTAAAATGTATGAAAACTTTGTACAACAATATGAGGCTCTTACCTTCTCCCCTGCCATGCCGTGTTGGCCCTCGGCTCCTTGTCTTCCATTCACTCCCTGCAAAAGAGGAATATTTAGTTTGGTTCTCCATCAGACAGAAAGAACAAACACACACTTGTTTTGAATAATTTATAACGGCCAAACAAATGCCATAATTATAAACCAGCTGCTGAAGGCAGAGTATGATTTCATCATCTAAAGTGTGTCTGTGTTGCAGACATCCGCACACTTACAGGAGACCCTGTGGGACCCGGGGCACCGTGGGGTCCAATTTCTCCAGGAGGCCCCTGAAAGATGGTAGGAAGAGGAACAAATAGCATAAATAGAGTTTGTTAGGGGGGGGGGAAATGCAATCATCAGCAATGAAAGTTCACATGAGACAAAGTTTAGTTTTCACCTCTAATCCGGGCAGACCAGGAGGACCTTGGATTCCTGGCAGACCTTCCTCACCCTGCACAGGTAAACATTATTGAGCTTGTTTAATGGATGTTTACACATACTGAATATGTATGTTATTCATCAAAGTATTTGTTAATAAGATGTAGCAGCATGCAGACATGCATTCTGGCTTTATAAGTAGAGAGATAAAACATGAAAGCCTCACTAACCTGTTCCCCTTGTTGTCCTGGGGCTCCTGGCTCTCCCTTCAGTCCCTGTGGCCCCACTTCCCCTTTCGCCCCGAGGTCTCCGTGAGGGCCAACTTTTCCTACTGGACCCTGCCATGCAGACATTAAAGATCATTGTTAGAATTACTACATTTTGGCCATTTTGTACAATGTGCAAATGTTTACTTCATGGTTAGATGCTTAATGACTGGGCTTAACTAAGAAGTATTTCAGTTTGATGTAAAAGTATGCAGACATCAAATACTGCACCACTTCAAGCATCTGCCATCTATCCCAAAACAACAACAAGACAATATTTCTGGCTGCACCTAAGATGTGGACCAACTGACAGACCAAAATGTCCGTCCCTGGAGACATGCTGCATGACTATAGATGGACCACACACTATGATAGCCATTCAAACTTAAATTGCACTTTAATTTCTCTCTAAATCACTAAAGTTTGGTCCTCCCCTGACACTTAATTCCCCTAATTACTGATCTGTACTATAAAAGATCAAAGGATGTTTAAAAACTGTGGCCTCTATTAGCGGCTACGCTGTAACAGAGCTAGGGACAGTATTAAAGACAACCAATGCAGGGCAATCTGCACGACAAGAGAGCATAACATACAGAATGACATTTATTTTGTCATTTGGAAAACTTTAGAGGCAGATGGAATATTTTTGGTGCTACTCGAGGATACTCACAGGTGGTCCCTGCCCCCCTGCGTCTCCTCTGACACCACGAGCACCTCTCGGCCCCTGTGTGCGGACAGACAAACAGAGAGCAAATGGATGGCTTTCCTCTCACAGCTGCACTGTACATCATGTTGTGCAAAATCCTAAATGGTATCAGAGATTACCTGAGGCCCCCCTGACCCCGGAGGTCCTGTCATTCCCTCAGGCCCAGAATCCCCCTGGAGAGATGGGAGGAAATCTTTGAGCTCCATTGCTTTGACATTTACTCTGCATCAGGTGTGATAAAACGTTTCCCTTATAGAACCAGAACTGGCCAAAATGTTTACATTGTTTAGAAATGCAAATTGTGTGTGTGGGAGAGAAACTCCCTCTGGAGAGAACTTTGCGATTTTTGCCTTTGCAGATCATTAACATGCACACAAAACTATGTAAGAAAACTACTTTAAGATGCAAAATGGTACTAAAATCCAAAGATCCCTAATTGACTGGTCATGATTCAGTATTAAAGGGAAGTAACGAAATGAGAGCTAAGCGAACAGAGAGCTAGAGAGAGGATGTGCTCAGAGAAGAAAGATGTTGGCTCTTACCTTCTGGCCCTGAGGTCCATCTAGCCCCGGGGGTCCCTGAGAGCCTAGTATTCCCTAAAATGAGCACAGACACACCACCACATGAATGTAAGTGTGTGCAGAGCAGGTGAAAACCAAACTAATCTGTCAGGAGGATCAATAAATGTCAATCATAGCTGTGGCAGTTCAATAAAGGTTAACTTAAAGGCCACCCTGAGCGGCATCTCATCAACAGAGTCAATACTTCCTGGAAACAAGCTCACCTGTAACCCCGGCAGACCTGCAGGCCCCACTTCTCCCATCAGCCCCGGCTCGCCCTGTCAGGAGGACCACATCAGGGATAACCATTAATCTGATATGTTTTGAGTTATGTCCTAAACCAAGCTATTGATTATTGGTGAAAGACCTAACAGAGACAAAGCCAAAGAGTGATACAGAATAAAAGTGTGGAAATTCATCTTAGTAATATTCAGTTACTATTTTTTAAGACTATCTAGAACCATCTGAGTGAAACAAAGAGTCCTGAATTATTTCAGCAACCATCAAATCCACTCTAAAGCGCTGTTAGTTGTTATTATGTTTTACCTGCTTGTAAAAAGAATCGCCATTCAAAACCAATAATCCCCTTTTGGAAGCGACTTTAAAATGCTCCATATATCCTTTTTTGGTCCATTTGTTAGTCTGTATGCTGGTACACTGTTTTTTGTGTGTACAAGCTGACCCTTTGGGGATTAATAAAGTAGTTTTGAATGGCCATTTGGATTTTGGATATCAAATAATTGTGAGTGGAGCTGATCATATGTTTTACCTATTGCCATAAATACAGAAAATAACTGGACTGAATGATTATCCTTAAATAAATACAACCATGAGTTCTTAAAGGAACACTGCTTAATATAAGTCCATCCCAATACCACTAATACAAACATTTGGGATGTAAGGATTATGTAGTGTTATTACAATATTAAAAACAAATTAAGCATTGTCCCAATATTGTGCTCACCATGAGTCCAATGTGGCCCTTCTCCCCCTTTGGCCCCCTTTGGCCATTTTCACCGAGGTCTCCCCAGGGGCCTTCTCGACCCGACAGTCCTATAGGACCCACTCCACCCTGCCGACAATAACAGTCTGATCAGAAACGGCATACATCATTCTCAGTCAAACCAACACAACCCTCTTCCTTCTTAGAGACGTGCACAATAGAAAACAATGTTCACCAGTTTGAACAAACCAAAGTGAAGTGAATGTACCTTCTCCCCTTTTGGTCCAGGATCTCCAGGTTCCCCAGGATGCCCGATATCACCCTGAGGAGGAGGATAAAACATGGGTCTGGAGTTCAGTAACTTTCACTTTTCACTTAAATTAAGGCAAGGAGATTGATACCAAAGGATTCTTTTTGTTTTTGCTGATTATAGTTTTTGAAAAGGTTCTGACTTGATCTGACAATTAAGCGTTATTGTCGTCACTACTTTCACAGCCTCAAAGTAAAAGACAGAAATAGCCCGTAGCATTGTTAAAATGTGTAAAACCATCCGAGTTAAACAACGAGCCCTGAATTATTTCTGCAACCATCAAATCCACTCAAAAGCGCCAACCATCAGAGTGTTGTTATGTTTTACCTGCCTGTAAAACAAATCGCCATTCATAATCTTTTTTTTTCTTTTTGTCAGCAGTAATACTACTACCATGATTACCGAGCATTAAAATAAATACCTTTTCTTTGCAGCATCCATTTAAGTTCATGAACAAAGGCAAGTGAGAAAAATGACTTCCCAACTTGGCAAATAGGACCTTCCAAGGAGCACTTGATCAAGCATTACCCTGTTGGTTTTTTCTTTTACAACATTTTACATTGAGTGAGGACTCTCTAAAAATACCTTACTACTTCAAAAAACAATTACTAGTAGGACGGTTCTGGACTACACACAGTAAATGTTTCAAAAAGCCCATCTTAGTGTTGTGTAATCAACATTTGAATTCTCTCATAGGAATCTGAGTTAAGCACTGCCAGCATCACATTATCAGCAAAATCTAATTTCACGGTTTATGCAACAGAGATGCTGAACTTTTATTTCTATAAGTGTTTCACGAGACAACTTAAATAGAAATCCTGTCTGACGTTAATCATTAATGCTAACGAGGAAATAAAAAACAACAAACACATCTGTTCACCATAACATAGTTTGGACTGTGAGGCTGTAAAGTTAACAGCGTGATGTTATGAGCTCATCATTTACAGTATGAGACAGCAGTTGAACATGTGTGTGTGTAAAAAGCAGATACATGCACCTACCTCTTTACCCTCAGGTCCAGACGGGCCCTGTAAGCCTTTTAGGCCCTCAAGTCCTGTCTCTCCTGGAGGGCCCGGAGGACCAAGATTCCCACAAGAGCCATGATCCCCCTGTCAAACATGGCAACATAAGTAGACTGGAAACAGATGAAGTGTCTGACTGCAGGCTTTAAAATGCTAGCTGGACGTCAGGGAGTTGAATTCCCTCAAACCCAAAGCGGCAGACTGTTCAACATTAAACAAAGTCAACTCTTTCATTCTTGGTGTTTGAGGTATGAGCAATCAATGATGAAAAGACTCAGAAAGGATGCTGCAGTGATCACTGACCTGGTCTCCTTTCCGTCCAGTTGGGCCTTCATTTCCTGTTTGGCCAGGGAGACCCTGATGAATCAGAAGTTAAAACATTCATCAACCAACAATTCAAATGTGCTCTGGTGTCCTTGAATAATGGAGATGTAACGGCTGGTGGTGTTTGAACCAAGAGCAATGTGTTAAATACAGTTGTGGATTCTTTTTGTAAACATTTCATTAATAATGAATGTTCTCAGTTTTAGTCTATTACAATACAATTATTTTATTCTCTGCTAAACATTAAAAGCCATTTCTAAAAGCTCTAAGGACACAGCATTCACTTGTAAGAGTAAGGCTGGATGCCATCAGTACATCTACAATCTTATTTATGCAGAATGTAAAGTGTTTTATACGCTGTGGTCTTTGTACCTTCTATCTTTGCCGTCCGAGTCAGCAGCAGATCATTAGATTTAACTTTAACCAAAAACATATGCAAACTAAATCAGCTTATTGTTTGTTCTAAACATTAAAACGTGTGCACTTACAGCACATGGCATACTCTTCAATGTGTTTCCATTTTAGAAACAGTTGGAAGTGCAAGAAAAAGTAAGGCATGAGAAGAAATCAATTACTTTGAAATTGAATGCACGAACACATCTCTACTTCACCATTGAACTAAACAAACCTGCAGTCCATCCTGTCCGGGGGGGCCAGCATCACCGAGCAAGCCAGGTAGACCCTGCAGGTATCAGCATCAGTATTAGTAACTGAATACAAAACATTCATTAAAGACTCATAACTCATGATTCTTATGAACTGTAGTTTACCGTATTTCCTATTTCCCCTGCTGCTCCTAATAAGCCATCAGCACCCTGTGGCCCCTGAGGAAATTAAACACACAAGGGGGTTAAAAACCTTTTGATGTTGAGACTCATCAACCAGGTAGTCAGACATTTTAATGAACATATTAGTGGACTCTCATATTTCCAGACTTTAAAAAAAATCTGTACTGTTTAAATAAAAGCAGTATGATGCTAGGTACCCACTCACTGGGATTCCTGCTGGCCCCTGTGGCCCCAGAGGTCCTAGAGGCCCTTGGCTTCCTCTAGGTCCAGGTTTTCCAGCTGCCCCATCAACACCTTGGATACCTGGAGGGCCCTAGAATATAGATTTTATATCACTTACTGTAGGTCAAAATCATGTAATGCAAGCTTAGGTTTCTCAGTGTGTCATTGCTATGTGCGATTTATCAATAACATTATGTCAAATGTGACTCAATTCAATCAATAGAGCATTTCAAAAGGGCAATTGGCAGATGTTTTATGAGACGCATGTCAGCACACATGTGAACAAATAGACACAAACACAGCCAGGCTTACAAAATGGTAAATTAGTTTTCTAACAATCAGAATAACAGCTAGATATGTGAAGTTTAAATCATTAAATGTGAGCGATGCTGTACATTATCTGCATCACTGACTACGTTACGTTCACAAAATGTATTCAGTTATATTTATTCAATATTCATACCAACCGCCTTCTCTGCACTTCAAGTTAGTAATTACCAGATCAGAAAAGACAAGAAAAGATGGTGTCCTGTGTACTGTTTAACTTACAGGTGGGCCCGGTATCCCTTTGGATCCTTCATCTCCAGGCCGACCCTGTGAGAAACAACAACAACGTGCTCAAGTCACTGGATGATAAGAAAACAGAAATGGAAAATCCACAGTCTGATGGTTATGAGAGTTTCCCAGTGGATTCATTCGTTCTGTTAGACTGGATCTCAGCAGTGAATATACACTATTCTAATGGATGAATCTAATCTAGAGCTTTAAACTCTGTCTGTTTGGTTCTTATTCCCAATGGACTGGAGCTAAACATTCCCCAAAACCAGCAATAAGTAAACTCCTATCATGTTGTTTGAGAAGCGTCCACTGCTCCAAACTTTTTTCCGTTTTTCCACAATTAATAGCTCTTATCTATAAACCTATATGGCATGAGATTGGTCACTTAGCTTTTTTTGAGCATTAGAGGAGATACTTTGTCATAATGTTTTCTGTGGTGCTTTGAAAATAGAATTGTATTATTAATAAGGGATACTGAGTTATATCGAACAAAGTTAAATAAATACAAAATTAAAAGCCACAGGCATTGCAACAACATGTAAGAAAAACATAATATGTAGTTCTCTCTTACTTAATGCACACACTTTTCCATTAAAGGTCTCTCTCACCTGAGGTCCCCGGGGCCCCTTTTCTCCAGAAGGACCTGGCAATCCCTGATGAAGAAAAACAGATGCAGCAAGTCAGAACATGCTTATTGTTAACACCTCTGTGTGAGCACAAAATACCATTTGTATAAGCTAAATAAAGGTATATCATTTGTACCCACCCACCTGTTAAACTTTTCAAAACTGCACAGAAGAAAATATCTTTGTTGGTCTAACAAAACTATTCTAAATATACAGCGAAATACAAATGTCAAGCGCAAGTGCTTCTTTTTCACTATACAAGATTGTTTACTTCTTGTGTAATACAAATATACCTAAAGATTGTCGTGTTTGATGCCGTTTAAACACATTTTCGAGGTTACTTAAACAGACATGGTCATGCCCACTTTCTGAAGTTTTAAAACATAACGCAAGAATGGAGGGCAAGGCAAGGCAAGTTTATTTATATAGCACTTTTCTGTACGCGACAATTCAAAGTGCTTTACAAAACAAATTAAAAGACTTTTTATGAATACATACAGTAAAAACACATTATATAATGGCATTTTACAACAGGCATTACAAAGCAAAGACAATAAAATAATAAAAAATAAACACCACAGTTATACAATACATGTTTAAAAGGCATACTGTAGTTCGAATATGAGCAGCTCAATTAAAAACAGCGGCAAAGAGATATGTTTTTAGTCTCGATTTAAAAATGGTAAGCGTTTCTGCGGACGTGCATGATTTGGGTAGTTTGTTCCAGAGTGTCGGGGCATAATAGCTAAATGCTGCCTCTCCATGTTTTGTTGTTACTCTCGGAACTGATAGCAGACCCGTCCCAGAAGACCTGAGGCACCTTGATGGCTCGTAAGGCACCTTGATGGCTCGAGGGAGCGGGCATCTTTGTCTGTACTTATGTGTAATGTGAAACTTTATGTACAGTAGGTGTGCATTAAGTGCCCTCATGCATTAGTTATTTCTATATTATTATTAGTGCTGAATATAAACATCCAACTAACTATGACAAATATCCTTTCTGTATTTAAGTATTATTGTTGGTTGGTGATTGCTGAATATCTTAGAATTGGATCACAAAACTAACTTTAAAAGAAAAACAGGTTTTCGTCCCTTTTGTTGACAGGACTATGTCCACCATGATATGTGTTGCTCTCAGTGCATTCAGGGATGTGAGCACAAAAGCATTCAGTTTGATACAGTGTGAGGAATTGAAGCCGGTCACAGATCAATCATCCCTCTCAGCAGTGTATAACTTTGCTCCATGACAGATTGATGGATTTCCCCCCAACACAAGTATAAGCACAAATAGAGGGAGGACTGTGGACAGGAAGTGAACTTCCATTAGTGAAAGTGACTTCATCCATGCAAGCAGATTTTCTTATTTTCAAATCTAACCAACCAAAAAAGAAGAAGATGGATGCGTCGGGTACAGAAACTTTTAAAAAACTAAAGTTTGACCTTTCAGCTTCATATGCAACTTCACCAAAGGAGAGGGAAATCCATCAGTATAGGCAAGGGAAATAAATAGTCTTATCACAATAACAACAAAAGAAAGGTTATCATTGCATACAGGTCTGTTTGGGGACAGGCAGCAAAACAACTCTGCTGGAGTTTAATTATTCATGTGTCCTGTGTCGGAGACCTGCTGTTTTTACTTCAATTAAAGGTCTAGCTTCACAGATTTCTTAATTCACACCCTAGAAAACCTAAATCTGAAGCCAAGTCATCGAGAAAGCTAGGGATCATATGCAACAACCGGTCAATATAGGTCCATTTGTTCTACTCCCTTTCGGTCTTATGTTGATTTCTCTGTTGTCCAACTTTTTCTTTTCTTTACTTGGACAGTTTCGATACCACGCATCCAAAGTTGTGTTTTGTTCACAAATACAAAAATGTATATTCAAAATGCATTCAATGGAGTTTTCTGATAGTCAAATGTGCCGTTTTTGGAAGGAAGTGACCCGACAGTGAGACGGTAAGCCAGAGATTCCTGTTCCTCATGTGAATTTGGTAAGTCAAACACAAGTTTTGTTGAGAAGCTTTGGGGATATCAAGGTTACTTCTTATTGTATAATTTCCATATGTCTTTCTATTTCATAGCAAACATTCTACACATTGGAACAAAGTTGTAACGTGTAGAACCGTTTTTGAGGATTGAGGATGTCACCTGGCACTGATGACAGCAGGGGACAAGCTGAAGGACATTTTACTTTAATCTGCCACCAGTGACCAACAAAATCAATCGCTGTGACCTGTTCGCCTTCATCAGAAGTCAGTCCCTGCACACCAGCTGCACACCTCACTGGTTTACTTTCATTCACCAAACTCTCCTTGGTGTGACCCCATCACAGCGGCTGTCTCTATGAAATCCCCTGAACAATATTCAGAAGTCGAATCTAAAATGAACTTCAGACACTTACTGTAGGACCTTGCTTCCCCGCCGGCCCGGGTAAACCTCGTAAACCTTGCTCGCCCTGGTGCAGAGAAGAAGAAAAAAACGTGTTGTTTCTCATTATTGATGGTGTTTTTGCTAAGACAGAAAGCACATCTAAAAATAATAATCTGCATTTTCAAAAATATAATAATAATAGTAATAATATCTGAATATAATGTTCCTATGTCACGTAAAACAACAAGTTTGATACTGTAGGTACCTTCCTGTTCCTTTTTCAATCGACAAAGCTAACTTTTACAAGTCTTATTTTTCGAGATAGGTGAGAGTAGGATGACCTTACCCTTTCTCCCATGAACCCTGGATTCCCTCGCATGCCCACGTTTCCCTGGATACCCTGATGGGTGAAGAACAAATATAAAATACATTTGTTTATCATCAGTTAATGTTTCACTGGCTCATCCAGCACTTACTAAAAGTTTAATAAACAATGTCCTTTACAGGAGAAAGAGGTACGAAACTCATTCAGATAAATCAATTAAAAACCACTCCAATTAACCCTATAATGAGCTTAAACCCACTTTACCCTCATAACATGTTATTGCTTTGTTGAATGCCCAATTTTGTACAATAGCCTTAATTGAAATATGTAAAACAAACCTCTTTAATAATAATATATAAACACAGCAATTTGTCAATTTCTTACTACAACTCAAAAGTGAATTATCAACTTGCAATTCTGTTACCGTAGCAAGTCCTTATGCAGTAGTTATTTGGTAGAAAGCTTTTGAATTACTTACATGACCATCAAAATGTTGTTTAAACGGTCTAACATGAACAGGTCTTAATGTGCGATACAAGTATACACTTGATGTACTGATATGTTGTGGAAAGGTACAGGTGCAGTCCCTGTATGTGCCCTGCTGAAGAATCACTTACATACATGCCTACTGGGCCCTGAGGTCCCTCCATGCCTGTCTTCCCTGTGAAACCCTGAGAAAAAAACACATATCTATATAACACAACATACACACGTACAGTACATCATATGTCTGTGTGTGTTGGTGTAATGGAGGTCATGACCGATCGGCCTGTGTACTCACCTTTTCTCCTGGAGCTCCTGGGGATCCTGGAGGTCCTGGTTTCCCTGGTGGCCCCTGACAGATAAAAGATGTCTCATTAAAGGTTCAAAGAAGCAGTCAATAACATCTGTTATCTGTTCAGCCAATCAGATTACAGGACTGCAGAGATCAAGCGTATATTTCCTGGGGTTTCAAATGCTTGTTTGCCATCTGATTGGAAGTTAGATTAGAAGATTGAGAAGACCACGATGTTTAAGCTCAGCTGAGTTTCTCAGATGTTTTTAGTTGCTAAAGCTCAACCTTGAGAAACTAAGAACATCTAAGTGTTTCTAAGACACAGTTTTGTGTCAGCTGAGACTTAACCCTCTGTATCCCTAAACAAACCAACATTTGCATCATTTGTTATAGATACAAAATATGGGAGCTGAAAATGTTGTTTAATTTCTAATATCCAACAGTCATTTAACAAATCACTTGTGATGATTGATTTAGTCTGTGATACAAATAAAGACTTGAATGTGAACAAAATTGTTTAATTCTACATGTTTATTTAAACATGTAGACACGTGTCATTTTAAATAAACCATTTGCACAAACCAGATCATGCGACAAACATAAAATGCAATGTTTCCCCCTATATTGATAACACTTAACACACTTACATTTAAATGTTGTATATACTGTAAATAGATTCCTTTTTTCTCCAATTAAACTAAAACAAATTATTTATTTGTCCTATTCTTTAAGCGTGAACAGTGCATGAAGAACATATCGAAGTAAAAAACCATGCCAGAGACAGCAAAATGTGTCAGGAGCAACAAAAACAATAAAACGGCCATAAAACTGCTTGGCTGTTCAGAGAGTTAAACATTTATTTCACAATCAATCCATCCTCTCCTTCTCGAGCTATATGCTTCAGAGGATCTGCTCATCTACAGACTTCCTGCCTGGCTGCTTCCTCTCCAAAAACCTCAGTTTCACACAGTAGCTTCTGTCATCCTCTACTCTGTCTTCCAAATGACAACTAGAGAATAAAAACAAGCTTACCAGAGAACCTAGGGGGCCATCTGCTCCTCTGTCTCCAGCAAGTCCTTGAGAACCCTAGAAAAGTAAGAGAAGTAATACAAAAGTTGCTAAGAAGTGGGAAGAGGCTTAAAGAAGTGAAAGAGATGAGACCAAACATCTAAAAGTGCAAATGTGGAACAAACTGTCATTTTAGAAGTTAATAAACGTGCACTGAACTGTTGCGGTATTGGTTTATATGAGTTGATTCAGTGTATTATCTTATGGCTTGTGCTTTATCAGCCATTTCATCGTTTATCTGCCATTACGTTTGATGGGAGTCATGAGGCTACTCCCTAAATGTCATTATGGATAATAGTATTGGTGATTAAGAGTTTAATTTAAGACTTTTACATTTAAAATGCTACATTTGTCTTTGTTAACTTAAGCAGTCAATGGAGAAATTGTCGTAACTGTTCATTTGGCAAATATGAATAATGATAATTCAGCAGTTGTACATCTGCAGTTCTTAAACAGTAAATCTCATAAACAGTAAAAAGCTGGACGAGTGCAAAAATCTGGATACTTTAAAAACTGTCGCTATCTTGGCGACGTAGCATAACTTGTCAAAAAAAATACATAGGGTACTAACTGAAGTATCTTAATTGGGACACATCATTTGTTTGGGCCGTTTTGTTTGGTTACAAAGCAAAAATAATGATGATTTAAGAATAATGATTTTTAAGACAAATGTGTCTTTCCATCATTGGAACAGTGGTGTGTGGCGCAGTGGGTTGTGCGTTGGTGTTCGAATCAGGGGGTCACAGGTTCAAACCCCACTGCAGTCAGCATGTCGTTGTGTCCCTGGGCAAGACACTTCACCCCAAATTGCTCCTGTGGGGATTGTCCACAGTATTGAATGTATGTAAGTCGCTTTGGATAAAAGCGTCTAACAAGTGGCATGTAATGTAATAATGTAATACTTGGTATGTTCAACAATCCAATTTAGGTGCAATGTTAGGATGTATATCATGTATATATGGTCATGTGAATCCATGTGTTTGCATCACACACATGGATTTACATGAACCCTGATCAGCCCTTGCCACTGTCAGTGAACACACCTGATACCATTATCTGCTGGTAGCCGGTTCAGCCCTCTCCTGTTCATGTTTGTTGTGTTTTGCCTGCTCATTAATCCATAAAACCTTCTGTATTTAATCATGGGTTGTCTTGTAAAACTGTAAGAAGGGCTTTTATTCGGCTGAACCCTGCAGCGCTTGGCAAAAAGTCAAAAAAGCCGAGCGAGAGGGATGATGTAATGAACGCTGAGGTCATTGTGAGGGTAACGTTCTTACCGCTGCTCCTTTACTGCCAGGACTGCCAGCTGCACCTGAGGGACCCTGAAACAGAAAGACAAGGAGAAAATACCAACAATGCAATTTCTACCAACTGCAAAAGGTCATTTCGGGAGCAAATAGTAAGTATCATCAAATAATAAACTTTCTTATAGACTTAGAAAAATGTATCTCTATCTAATCAAGCCATTTCATCAGAATTAACTGAGAAGATGCCACTCTTTATCTGCACATGAATATAAAGCTACAGCCACAACATTGGAATATACTCTCTCGCTCTTGTCAACAGCAGAAAAACCACATACAGTATGTTTAAAGGGCCTATAGTGATGTCACTATGTCGTGACAATTAAAGTGGACCTATCATGCTATATTTGAATAATATAGTGTAGGACCATACCTATATAAGGCATATTTATACTTTTTTCTTTTCAAAATACCAAACAGATCATGCATTTTAGCCATGCCTCATTTCGCTCAATTTGACAATTTATAGCTCTGTTTTTGCAAGGGTTTATTCTGTGATCAACAGCACCATCTAGAGGCCTGGCATATGTACTACAGCGTCTCCAGCGCTTTCGAACGGCAATGGCCGTGGCTGTCTCCTCCTGATTGGTGGAGTTGGCCCAATAGCCGTAGCGCCACCGTCCTGACGTCAGGACAGTGTTCAAATCTGGATCAGTTTTTATCAGATCCGTTGCAGCCCCTTTTTTAGAGATTTGGGTATGGAGGAAAATAGAGAGGGTTGTGTTTTTCTGACACTTGGTGAGTTCCCTGGAACACCGGGGACACATATTCATGTATAAAAGACGTACAAAAGTGCATTTTGCATGATAGGTCCCCTTTAAAATAAAGGAGTCCAATGGAGGTGTTTCGGGGGCGGGAGAGAAACTGCCTCTGGAGGGAACCTTGGGATTTTAGCCTTTCCAGACCATTTACATGCACAACAACCGATATAACACACTAAAGAAAAGGGAAAATCCCCCAAAGGGCCTCTTTAACCCTCCTGTTGTCTTCGGGTCAAATCTGACTGATTTACTACTTTCATCAATCATAACTTTTTTGTTTTACATTTGATTGCATTAAGGCTTTATGATATCCTTCACAGTAGACATTTCAACATATACAATTGCTGATCACCACTGTCATTGCATTTTGGATGATTTAGTCAACTTTGTAACACCCATGGTGTTCCCGGTCAAAAATGACCGCCATAAAGAAAAGGAATTAGTAACCATCCGGATCAGATAAAACACACACACCACAACACACACACACTAAATGTGTTCCCCCCCTTATGAGCCCATCCCCCCATGTGAATCACACCTGGCACACACACACACAAACACACACACACACACACACAGAACAATTTGACACATTTGCCGCTCTTATGTGCCCATCCCCCCACATGGATCACACCTGGCACACGCAATACATGTTCAGTGTCTATTCTTTGTATATTTACTGCAGTTTTTCATGTATACCAGTAGTCTGATACAATATGTACAGTTTGAAAGGGTGTTAAATGAAATTTGGTGATGATTAATGGTTTTTGTGTTAATGTAATAGCAGCTAAAACAGGACCGGTCAAATTTGCTGCAGAGGTGTGATGTAGGTGCTTTGCTGCCCTCTTCTCACAGACACTTTGTAGCATTCATGCCGTGAGGTACAAAAGCTTGTGACATCAAGGTGTCAGGATGTGATAAGTCACCACTAAGGCATAAACACTGGCAGCAGGGGGGAGACAGGCTCTGTCTAAAAGGTTCAAAAGACCTGTAGGGTATTTATGTGATGGACTGTTTCTCGGATGTGGTAACCTTAGGGTGAAGATAACACTAAGACATGCAAAGTCACCGGGCAACTCCCACACCTACAATCCCATCTTCATACACTTTGTGTTTTGAACAGATTTACCAGACAAGTTAGTGAGCTTTTGTGGTGCTGATTCCTGGATTCTGTCGCCTTTGGAAAGAGCTAAGCCAGCTGTTTTCTGTGTTTATGCTAAGCTAAGCTAACTCTCCAATGGCTGTAGCTTTATATACGTACACTAGTCAGAAAAGGTGGTGGTGAGGATCTTCTTAGCCAAGTCTATGGCAAGAAGGAAAATCAATTTTTAAATATATTCTTTCAATTTGTTGCAACACAAAGTCTTGATACAAGTGAACTTGCAGTAGACACTTTGTATAACTCAGTAACCCCAATTTACCATTTCAAATAACAATTTTCATGCCACATTAATCTGTTGATTATTTGTTATGATTAAATGATGTATCATTTATGGCACATGTTAATTTCGCATCACAAGTTCACAGAGGGTGACGTCTTCAAAGTCTGACTTACAGCAAAACATTATATAAAACAAAGAAAGCAGAAATGTCATTTTCAATTCTACACTTCATTTTTTGTGTTAATTAATAAGATGAACACTTTGCAATGTTTCCCTCCATTGGAATAAGGCAATTCTCACAGTAATGTGCTCTCTCAATCATGGATATAACACACTAATGAAGAAATGAGAAATTAACTGTTAAACTGCACAACTTGAACATCAGCATACAACATCTCACACAATACTGCTGTCCTGTACTGATACTGCCCCCTGCTGGCTAAAGCTACAATTAACTAATCAGAGTAACCTGGACTCAACTCGACAGTGGGTTTGACAGTTTGAGGGCATTTCTGTCTCAGCAGTCTTTCAGTGTGTCACTTCTTTAAATGTCACCCAACAGCCAGGAAATCTTGTATTCAGAGAAGCCTTTTTCTTTGAAAGAAGTGAAGTGTGTGATGATGTGAAGTGAGGTGTCTCTTCTTTCTATACCTATCACCAGTTTGTGCCTCTAACTTCGGACTTAAACTGAGACAGTTAATGTGAGTAAGTTAAATAAGTCGTGGTTTTAATAATAAACTACAATATACAATGCTTGTATAGTATGTGATAGGAGTAAGTGGATACAGACAACATTTACAGGTGATGGAATTGAAATATGATAGAGAATGGGAACCTGTGTACCAGGCTTTCCTTCAGCTCCCTCTGGTCCATGTGGCCCTGGCAAACCCTGTCAGATACACACACACAACAATTATATATAAACAAATCCAGAATTTCAGGGTAACCTTAAGAGGCATCTGATTAACAGCTTAAACCATATAAATAAAGGACTTAGAAAGGAGGAGAAAAGCCATTTAAATCAGACAAAGGATTATTACTTTTTACATGAGAGATGGACACATGAAAAATATTGAATTCCTCACTACTCTTAAGGTCTTAAGAGTCAGAAATAAACATTTAATCCAAAATGTGACAATTAACAAACGTTTACGACTTGCATTTTGTGGCCAGATTTATATAGGATTCAGGAGCTAATACATATCAAATAATTAGCGACAGGCTTTCAGTTTACCGATGGACCCGGTTGGCCGACGTGGCCCCTCTGTCCAGGTCGGCCCTGGAGACAAAGCATTGAGAAAGGGCAACGTCAATACCTAATAACTGTGGTTGAATACACAGAAACTTGCACAGGTATCTCAAAGTCCAGATATTTGTCAGGAAAAAGGAAATGGAAAGAATAATGCTTATTCTAATTCTAATCAGGCAATATCGTTAAGTCTTTATTGTGCTAATTAAATGTATTTTATTACCTTGCTTCCTCTGGGTCCTGGTTTGCCGTTGCGTCCATCCGGCCCCCTGTTTCCCTTCAAGGAGGTTCAGATATTAGTGATGGTTGCAGACAATCAATATCTATTATAAAACTGTCTTTGTGCTACCTTGTATGTTTTACTGATTTCTATTTCTAGCCCGGGAGAAATTATGTTGAATTTTATAAGCAGAAATGATACGTAATGCTTCATATATCTCAGTGTTGCTTAATTTCACATCATTGGCTTTTATTTAGAGTTATTCTTGTGTCTAAGATTGACCAAATTCATATAATCTAAATGTACTTATTTCTAGACATTTGTTAACATAATCATTTAATTCACATTTGTTTTGTGTAATACACGTAATGCACTTGTTATGGCATGTTAGTAGGTGTCACTTGGACACACATGCAGAGCACACAGCACACACAGTGAAATTTGGCCTCTGCTTTTAACCCATCCTAGTACCAGGAGTCTAGTACTAGGAGCAGTGGGCAGCTATTGTACAGCGGCGGGGGAGCAATGGGAGTGAGATGGGAATGAGGGGGGAAGGGGGGTGTCCAGTGCCTTGCTCAAGGGCACCACAGCAGGGCAGGAGGTGAACTGGGACCTCTCCAAGTAGCAGTCCACACTCCATATTTTAGGTCTGGTCGGGGACTTGAACCAGCGACCCTACAGCTCCCAGTCCAAGCCCCTACTGACTGAGCCACTGCCGGACACACTTTAGTACAGTACAAGGATAATGATGTTAGTAAAGTAGATGACAAAAGCCTGAATAATCACACTAGATGTTTTAAGATAATATTTTCACTATTCACTTTATTTTAAACTCAAATATGGCAGAGAGCTGTAATCCCTAAACACTAATGACAAATCAGTTAATATGCCTGACCGAGTCAAAAACCAGGAATTTTTTTAATTGATATTATTGCAGTCAAATGTTGTTAATTCACTCACATTTGGATTGGGAAATGAACATGCAGGAGGCCGCTGGAGGCTCTAAAGTTTCAGTTAGATGTGAAGTTTGGAACAACACATGAACTCATCTGACATTTCTTGGTGTTCAGACCCACAAATCATCATCACTGACCTTTAACCCACGGCCGCCCTGTTTTCCCTGAAGACCAGTTTCTCCATTTTCACCCTGGATGAAGAAATATAAAAATCAGTGAAGCTTATCTCCTCTTTCACCTTCACCAGGCTGCTTCTCTCGCTTGGCTTAAAGCGCATGTAATACAATATTATGCTGAAAATAGTGTGCTGCAATGTGGGTTAATAATCTGGCTATCATGTTTATTTTGCAAGTTGCCAGTGTTAATCAACTCTAACAAGTGGCATGTTATGTGAAAAGTTGAGCTACATCAACATATATTAGCTTTTATACATACACTTGAAAACATTGAGTCACTTGTTTAAGGACAAATCTTATGTTCATTAAAATGTTACCTTTTTTTTGCAAATTCAACTTTTTCTCAAATAACATTCTTGCAGTTCACTTTAAAAAAAAATACCCACTATGCATTAAAGTTCATTCTCAAGCTTAGACTTTTTTTTCTCTTTGTTGGAAAACATCCAGCTCCTAATTGACATCACTGTTATTAAAAAGTATTTTAACCGTGCTCTTTACTGTACCTCAGTGCCACTGGGGCCAGGCTGGCCCTTGGTGCCCTCGAAACCTTGGAAGCCGAGGGAGCCCCTCTCTCCCTGAGGACCCCTAATACCTGCTGCCCCCTGAATACCCTGAGACGAAAACAAAAAGGATTTTTTTCTCATGAGAAGGCATAGAGACATTGTACAGAAGAATATAAATGAACAGGTTAGCTTTTTGGGAAATATGTTGACTTGCTTTCTGTGAGTCTTATTGCCAACTTTGTGAATTTGATTGATTAACATAGACTTGCATACACAATCAATGTTCTGTTCACCAGTTCATTATCATGATGGCTTTCCAAAGTGTTGAGAAGTTTGTTTAGATTTGATGTACAGTAACTTTTACTTTGTGTTGAACAGAAAATGTATAAGCATATTTGTGACATGCTCTATCGAAATCAGTCGCATTGACCCGAAGACACATTTTGAGTTGGATACACTGCTGGAAAGAGGAGATTCCTAGCTTTCTAATGATATCAAGATTGTTTTTGTACTCCAAATATTAAGCAAAATATGTCACATTATATAATGACTGTCACCGAGTCATCATTTTGAGAAAAATGCCTTCAAAGTTTCCTCTTCTCTGGAATCCATCGATTTGATTGATTATTAGCGGAGCAAATGATCAAAATAGTCCGGAGGGAAAATATTTCCGTTTGGATTACTGGTCTGGGGGAAGCTCGCGCGTGTGTGTGTGTATGTGTGTGTGTGTGTTTGTGTATTTTTGCGTTTGTGTGTATTGTGTTTGTTTCCCGGGGAAAACACTCACGAGAAACACCGGCTGTTGTTATGCTTGCTGTGACGTTAAATGACTCCGTTCTCCGCTTGTAAATATGCCGTTACAAGCTTCATAGTTGTATTTATCATCTAAATTTGCCGAAACAAGTTTAATATTCTGAAAGCCAAGACTTTGTTTAATTGAAATCAGATGAAAACAAACTGTAACGGACCCTGCCGTGTTATCTATGATTACTATATGCCTTACATTCATAATTTCAGCCGGAGGGAGGGGGGGCGGCGCTACGGAAGAGCAGATTGCGAGCGAGAGGTGCCTGTCATCTTCCCTTTACAAGCTTCACAAATTTATTTATCGTGTGATTTTGGAAATAAAAGTTTCATATTCTGAAAGCCAAGACTTTGTTTATTTAAAATCAAACAAAACACCCGAACCCCAAAAAAATAGTTTTTTACGCAAATCCACGTTTATTTTGAAATGAGCCACTGCGACTTCCGACTGATTTCGATAGAGCGGGTCACATTTACCTTAAGTAGCTCTATGACATTGTATTATTCTTGTTAATGAGCCTTATTGAGAGAACAGGAAGTAGCTGGCTCTTACTTTGTCGCCTTTAGGTCCTGGATCCCCTTTGTCCCCATCTGGTCCCCCTTTACCCTGTAAAGAATTCAATGTTCAAAACCAATAATGTTTTGCATTAAACATGTTTGTAAATCTATAGAGAGAACCTACCGTTAAACCGGGAAAACCCATAGGGCCCTTTGTCCCTAAAGCACCCTGTAAAAAAAAGTATTCAAAATGTATTACACAGCATTGTTCAATAACAGAATTTTACACTCCCCTTTCTGAATAGCAGACTGATTTCACTTGTGTCTTATTTCTCTGAAATGTGTCTTCCATCAGAGTAAATAAGAAACACAGTGGCCGTTTCTCGATCGCGAGGATATTGGCTTCATCGAGTGCCGCCGAAGGACTGTTCCAATCTCCAGCATACTTGGAATTCCACCGAGGCCGTGTCATTGGTTTGGGGGAAATTTCGAGGCTGCACATGGGTAGACTTTGCGTCCTTAAAATCCCCACAATGCTTTCCGCACGGACCAATTTCAAAAACCCTTGCGGAGAATGGCTGAACCGACGCAGCACACCTTTAAATGTAAGTATGTAGTGGCGTAGAACATGTGTTGGTAAATATGTTACTTTGTTACATTTGTTTGTTATCACCAAAAATGTGTTCCGTGAAAGTAAAGCAAGTTCATAATTAGATAGACATCGTGAGGTATTTATTTTCGGTACAGTTTATGTTGAAACCGTTAGAGAGAGTGGCACACTTGTTAGCCTGTTCCATTCTTCTTCGTTTTCCGAAGCTGTGGCTTGGAAGCACACTTGCTTCGTTTCTGAAGGAAGTGACTTGGAAGTACGCGACTACCAAGCCAGCATCCTCGTGATTGAGAAACGGCCAGTGACTTCAGAGTCCCACAGCACCATGTCCTGATCCACTGACACACTACAAACAGCAGATGGCACTGTGAGGCTGCAGGATGTTTCTGCAGTGCCTTCACAACTGCTTGTGACACCTCTGTCTACAGTGTGTGTGTATTTGTGTCTATAGTGCATGTGTGTGACTGTAATGTGATGCAGTAATTCACTAAAGAAAATATTTAAGTACAACTCACCATTGGCCCCTCAAAGCCGGGATCCCCCCGGGCCCCCATTGGCCCCACAGGCCCCTGATATGAACAGAAAGAAAATAAACGCAAAATGAAAAAGAGCGATAAGATATTGCATTTTATGCAGACCTAAATGTGGATGTATTACTTTGGAATTGCCTTATCTATAGAATACACAACAGATTGAAGCAAACAGTCTATAATGCTAATTGTCCTTAATCAGAAACATAAGAGCAACAGTGAATGTAATGTAAGTTAAATAACATACTGGTGATGGAAGGTACTCTTATCTGGAGCAGCGTAATGAGAAAGCTTCTCACACTGTGCTTGGGATATACACTTCCTGTTTTCTTGATAAGCATGAGCCATTTCTTTATTTTGACAAAACTCTGTCCAATGTTCTTTTAATTAGATGTTGCTGTCTGAATACATATTTGCTAACCAACAGCTGCTATCTAAATGCATCATTGTATATTTATTGTCTTTTGGTCTCCTGTTACTCTTTACATTTTGTCCTCAGCCATGCATGTGCAATATACTGAATTAATTTCAATTCTTTACAACTGAAAAATCATTGTCTTAAAATTGTAAAGCAGAGCCTTTCACATCAGCTGTGTGACTTACACTTTGTGCAGCTCTGTTCAAGCTCAACACCTTAATCTCCTGTGCACTGTTTTAGTTTAGAAAACAAGAAACATTAACTTTAAGAGAACACACTTACAGGTTCTCCTTTAGGTCCAGAAGCCCCGATCAGTCCTGGATGTCCCTGTGTAAATGAACACATTAACCTTCTGCACTTTACTGGTGAAAAATGAATGAAACAACACCCCGCGGTCAAACGTCTTGCCTTGAACTGTACTCACTTGGAGTCCTCTGAGTCCTGGAGGTCCCATCTGTCCCTCTAAACCTAGAGGCCCCTAGTCAAGAGAAAAGTAAAGTGCCAACACAGTCTCTAAACATGTCCAGCAGGTTGAATAAATGCAGCGTATATACAACCAAAGCAAATGTATACCTGTGGGCCATTGGGACCAACACTGCCAGCAGGTCCCATGTCGCCCTGGAAGAAACAATAAACCGTTTTACACACACAGGAAGTAACCTGCAAACTCAGTTAGGACACTCAGTGTGAGGTGTATGAAGCTTTCCAGACATAAAGGATAAATACAATAAAAATTATTTAGCTTAATTTTTCATTTTACACATCATACGTTAATTTACAGTTACTCGTTTCTTTCCTTGTAAATTACATTGTTGTTGATTGAGAAAATAAACAATCTAAGGATGGCATCTTTGTCTGGAAATTTGGAAGTGGACAGTTTTTACTCATTTTAAACAATTACCACTAAATCTAATAATCCAAAATAGCTTTCACTTGCACAATAATGAGTGGTTATGGTGTAATCTTACTCTTGAGCCATTCATTCCTTGCGCTCCGACTCGTCCTGTCATACCCGGAGCACCCTGTGAGACACACACAAGCAGTATATAATTATGAATATATATATATATTCATAATTATAAATACCAGACAAATATTGTATCATAACATCGTGTTTGCTTACCCTCGGCCCTGCAAGACCAGCGGGACCATCCAGTCCACTCTCTCCCTGGAGACAGGTTCATATAAGCATGAGTGATACATTTTCCACATTGTCCATCAGTTCCATTGTCCATATTCAGAGGGAAATGCATAACCTTAATACACATCATTGAGACAGTTGGTGCAGCTGCAAAACATGCATAAGATGCCTCCCCTTTTCCAAAGCATTCTGTGAAACGCTTAAGAAAAAGGTGGACAGATATTTACCAAATATCTCCAAAAAGCAGATCTGGCAATTGCAAAATACGACATTGTAGTTCCAAAGGTCAAATAATATATATATTTTTTATTAATACTTTGCTTTACATGGTTAGCTTTGTGGCTAAACCAGAAAAAGAAGACAAATTCAAAATAATTAATTTCGGGGCTTTTAATTATTATTATGTTGTATAATTATAATAATAATTCTTATTGTTTGGTACACAGGTCACTAGATTCAGTTGCTGTTGAAGAATAATGTCATGACTGAATTGTGGTGGTTGTTGAACTAAGCCCTTAATGTAAGAACCACCACATGATAATGTAGTAAAGCAGTGGTGTACTAGTGTGAAAGGCATGATCACTTTCACTTATAGAAGAATCATTCAGAATAGTGCAAAGCTAGAGATCTACTTGTGTAGCAGCTATAATCAGACGGTGCATCACTCACATCAGGCCCATAGGGCCCCTCTGGCCCGCAGCCACCTCGGGTCCCCTGAGGCCCCTGCAGAAAAGGATTCAGTGTCAATTTAGCAACAGTATATCATTAAAATACATAGAAAACGCTGTATTCAAAGTAAGGTTTAATCATAGAGATTACAGCATACTGGTCACAGTGCCTGTGTTAATACTACGAGGCAGAGGTTCTGGTTTCATGTCAAACTGAATCAAAGTAAACCCAAGGATAGAGGGAAGAGAAAATGGGAGTCAGCGCCTCGCTGCCTGGAACTCAAAGTTCAAAGAGGGACTGGCTTAGGGATTAAAAAGGATTCAGAGGAGCACGTCTTTCTTTCACAAAAGCTTATTGTTTTGTTTTACACTCGTTGGATATGTAAGAAAGGTATTACAGAAGAAGGCCTGTTTTTTTCAATGTTGTTTTAAATGCATCCTGTAATGGGCTGGCATGTTGTCGAGTGGATTATATTGTAAATGTTGTTTATTTATAAGCATCTTTATTGCACAGATAAAGGAGAATTGCTTTCTGATTTTGAGTGTAATGTAAAATCCCTGCAGAAGATCCTGGTCTGTTGCAAAGAAACTGAAAGCAGGGGGTAAAGACACTCACTTGTAGTCCGACAGGACCAGGAGGGCCAGATAAACCAGGTGAGCCCTAAACAAAGAAAAACACAGTACAAGATTATACCTCTATATCTGGTTGTTCAGGCACTAGTGGTGCAGGAATGAGTCCTAAAACGTTGAGATAAGTTAGCATTTTTCCAGTTCTGATTCCCTCGTATTAAAACCTACAGTTTTTTGAATATGTTTTTTCGTTATCTGCCTGAAATAGGGTCCGTGGTTAATACAAGCTGAATTTGTGTGTTTTGTTCTACGACATTAAATACGACAATAAATGTCTGTTGACAAGAATACGTCATCTCTGCACCACTCAAAAGCAATCTAGACAGTTAAGAAAAAACTTCATCTGGATATATTGACATTCCTTTTATATATACAAATATTCAGGAGGAATTAAACATTAATGATATTTACCTTCTCACCAGGATCACCAATTTCTCCTCTTGGACCAATGACCCCAATGAGACCCTGGAAAGGTAGAGAAAAAACATGATCCAACAGCGTAGTAGTCATTTCTAACTCTTGTCTCTTTGTTTATTCTTCAAACATGAGTCAATCAATTTCATCTAGGCAACATGTTTAAAATCAGAATGAAAGTTATTATGCTATAAGAGTCGGACAATGGATCACATGACAGCTTGTCAAAGTATCTTACAGTGATGAACCCAGAGAGAATACATATTTTCGCTCAATTCTGCTGTTCACGTTAGCTCTATAGATCATATTCTCACCACTCTTAGAAAATGTTTTATGCACCAGCAGGTGAAAAACAGGACACTAGCTGCAAGGCATCGTACAGCATATAGAAACAGTTAGTAACTAATTAGCTAGGTAACATGCTAGTAACATTTAGTGGCTAAGATTCTCCCACAGGAGTTGGAGGAAACCAAAAAGAGAGAATACTGTAAAGTGTGAAAATGGACTCAGTGTGACAATCGCCGGGTGACACAATTTCACTTCGTCTTAATGATAATGTTGTTCTGTATCTGCTAAATGTGTAATCCGGCAACTGTCCGCCATATTAACTTAAATTACGATATGTCATAGTTGTCCTACCTCAGTAAGAAAGGTAGGAATGTTAATATTTCAAGTCTCTTTTTTTCATTTGTGAAATTAAGAGTTTTTTTTTAAAGTATGGTATTTTGGTACAAATATCAAAATTAATTGAAATGATACCAAGGACTATTTGGACTTGTTGAAACTGCCCCACAAAGTTAGGTAAACATCTGAGAGCTGAATTGTTAAATTACGGCCGAAAGATTAGCTGAAGCTAAAACTGCATAAAGTATAACCATTCCTGCTTGGCTCCAATTTCACCAACAGTAAATCTGAATTAAAGTGGGACTGACTTGCTATTTTTACAGAAGCAGCTGTGCTGTTTTATTCCTCACCTCATCACCTTTTTCCCCTTTGGACCCTCGTTCTCCCCTGTCTCCCCAGGTGCCCTGGTGTCAATCAGAGAGGAGATGGAAACATTTCAACAGTGAAAAACACATCATGTATCTGTCTGTTGACTTATGCTTTAACTGTTTACTATAGAGAATGTGCCCACCTGTAGTCCATGATCACCATGTAGCCCCGGCTCACCGTCTACCCCATTTTCCCCGTCTCTGCCTGGGGTCCCGGCCTTTCCTGAAGGGCCCCTGAGACCCCGCTCGCCCTGAAAGAAAACATGAATGATCACCACTGTTGATACTGCTTCTTTATCAGCTTAGTGAAAATGTAGGATATGGTATAAGATACGTTAAGCAAACAATAGAAAACTGACAAAAACAAACTAGACACACAAAGAGTGACATCACAATGGCCTGCAGGCGCCGTGGACTTCTCACTGGGAAAGCTGCGTTATAATTTATAGGTCTGTAGTGTGAAGACATCGACTCTTTTCCACTCAGTGAGGCCATTCATCACACAGACAAGGCATCACCTGAATAACAACGCAGTGTCAGGAAGATTGTGGCCTGCAATAACTCTGCCCGAAGACAGGTGGAAAAACGGCATGTTTTCACAGTGAATGGCTCCACCACCTGTGCTGGCAATGGACGGCGTTATATTTTATGCTGTGACAATGATGGATGCTGTTACACATGGCGCAAATGGTATGATGAGTGAGATTTTCAACCTCTCCGTGCAGTTGTAACATTTGGAGCAATAAACTCTTTTTCAGGGTCATCCTGTTACATGCATGTACATACAGCAACAATAGTTTTCATAAGCAATCCTTTAATTGTTCATTTAGAGTATACAATATTATAAGGGGTTTAAGATGACATTGTCAGGGTGCTTGTCTTTATCCCACCAACTTCCAAAAGCCTAAATAAATTATATTTGCAGATACGTCAAATAGAATATTAGCAAACTTGGAAAAGCTGGAAATGAATAGCTTGGCATTTTAGTTTCACATTTAATGACCTGAACAGTTATTAAAGGTTGTTGCTGATACTTGATTATCAATTTATCACTTAACACAACTGGAAGCTGCATGTATAAACACAATCTAACATTTGGCGTAGTAGTAGTATCCCCTCAGTGTTTATTTTTTCTCTTATTTCTTTCTGTCACCAACTAGACCTACATTTATCCTGCTGATCTGTGAATCAAAATGACGACTTTCAGACAAATTCAGCCCAAATCAGAAGTGTCAAACACAACGTCTGCTAAAGGCTCCAACATTACCCTCTGGATGACTTTGCAAAGTATGACAATTGCATACAGTCATTACTATCACTTTTCAAAAAATATGCACTGCTTTTCCTATTTGTCAACTGAGGGTCGAGCTGTCATTTTAATAGGCCCTTTTATTAAAAATCACACGTGCTTAAGTACAGCTTCGTGACACAACACTGTGCAGAGAAGGGTAATGTTCATGGTGGACAAGTTATGTGTAAAAAGGATAGAAGAGTACACAGAGAGTTTGGCTTTCCAATAAAAAATATTCACAGAGGTAAATGCAAAAGCAGTCTGCTTGATGTATGAACTGCCTCTTTCATTGCTCAAAGCAAAAACATTTGGAGACGGTCTTCTTTAGATTAGAGGAAAATTGCTGAAACCAATAACGTTTTTCCTAGATCAGGAAGTGACGGTTTCGGTGCTCACCAAATCTCCTGGCATCCCGGGTCTTCCACGATCTCCAGGTTCGCCAAGTGGACCCTGAGAAAGAAGAGCAACAAATACCACTATCACCAATTCAGAATTCCATATTATCTTTCTAAATGCTGCATATTCTGGTACACCATTTGCATTTATATTTGTGAATGGATGTTTTACCTGCATGCCGGGCTTGCCCATCTCTCCGGGTGATCCTTCAGGGCCTTCTCTACTCTGCAAGCTCACAAAGAAGATACCAGCCTCAGGTCAGCAGAGTTACAGAACAACTAAATCCCAACAACAAAGGATATTAATGGTCACAGAATACTTACAGGCCAACCAGCACGAAGTAACTGGTAGAAATTGCTTTGCTACGGGAGAATAGCAACACACAGGGTAAGTTACAGGTCCAGAATACAAAATAAACTGAGAGGAAATAAAAGTACATGGATGGACAACATACAACTGTAATTGCACCATTTTCTCTGAAAATCCATCCATCTATATGAACGAAGTATGAATGCAGGTTAGACCCACACAGAGTTCAAAGTACACTCAATACAAATCGTCTTCCCAAACTACTAACAGACTTCAATTTCTCCGTTTTCTTTTGTGTAAAGGCAGTTCTCCATCATGCTGACATACAGGTGGGTGTCTTCTATCACATACAGCTGTGGCCACTGCAGAGAGATTAAACAGATGAGGACAGAGCATCGGCTTGCACGCACCAATAGTTCATGGTCTATGGTTTTATGGTTCTCGGTAAGATGGCGCAGCCTCGAAGAACATTTGATGTTCAGTGTGTCTTTTAGATTATTGACAATTAATTACTCAAGGGCTTAGAGAGAAGAGCAAGAAGGATCCATCTTTTCAGGGGACGTCCAGTGGAAAGATTTTTAAAGGAACATTAGGAAATGTGATAGCTTACGAGTATTTACATCAGAAAGATACATTACATTCTATCATATCCAACACAAGTGAGTTCAGTCCAGGATGTGTTAGCATAGCACAAGAAAAGCAGGCCTGAGAAAAGCAGTTAACTTTCTTTAATAGCAGGAAAATGCATCCCCTAACAACTCAAACTGACCTATACATATTTTAATGTCATATCTTGTTAGCATGCTAGCCCCCCCAGCATCCAGAAACAGCTGGTTTTGCTCTCTATAAGGAGAAGACTTCTGACATGTTCATGTGGTCTCAAGTGGCCACTTGTTTGTCAGTAAAGAGTCCCGATGGGTATGCTAGTGGCTTGTTAAATCCCAATATCTGACAGCTTTAAAGTTGTTGAAAAGCACTTGAGCTAGGCTAGCAGGCCAGTGTTGATCGAGGCTAAACCTGACCCTGTGCTGTCTCTTCAGAAACCTTTCTCACGTCTTGGCAAACACATAGAAATGCAATGTTGGATGAAAAACAATTATAAAATCTCTTATCGCTTCATGAAAATATTGCCTTTTCATCACTTGCCGAGTGGCTAAGAAGATGTGAAATATCTGCCTTCCCTCTTTGTTCAGCCATTGGCATTGAGCCTTTATCAGGGTCTTTACTGAACAGTTCAAAATCACACACTAGGTACTGTATACTGGAGGCTGTGGCTCAGTGGATAGTGTGCTGGACTTTGAATCAGGGGAGAGCAAGTTTGAGTCCCACTGCAGTCAGCATGTCGTTGTGTCCCTGGGCAAGACACTTCACCCCAAATTGCTCCTGTGGGGATTGTCCACAGTACTGAATGTATGTAAGTCGCTTTGGATAAAAGCGTCTAACAAATGTAATGTAATGTATACGACACAAGGTTGATCGAATCTCTGTCTATTATCTAATAAGAACTGGGCATATAAATGGTGCTGCATTCAAATTATGTTGTGTTTATTACAACAAAATCACTAGTGACATGTGATTAAAATGGCTAAAAATAAAGTGCAAGAATTATAAAGCACATGTATTAAATACATTTGAAATCTCTTTCTAAACGACTACATGTAAATATTGCACCTGACCGTTTAGAAGTATGTTGTTGTTCCCATCTTACCTGAAAGGCAGCCAATTCCTCGGCTGTGTTCTTCCACAGGTAGAAGGTGGGAAACCCTGGCGGTCCAGGAGGTCCTGACTCCCCTCTTTTTCCTGAACGCCCTTCAGAACCCAGCTTACCCTATGAGAGATGAACAGAGGTGGGAAGTAGTGGAGTACAAATACTTCGTTACTGTACTTAAGTACATCTTTCTGGTTTCAGTACTTTACTCCACTACTTATTTTTCTGATGACTTTTTACTTTGACTTCTTACATTTCTAACACAAATACCTGTACTTTCTACTTCTCACATGTTGAACACAAATACCTGTACTTTCTACTTCTTACATTTTCCAAACAGGCTGGTTCCTTTAGTTTGAATGTGTGTTTGGTGGCGTGATCATTATTATTTAGAGTCATTGCGTGCCTATTGATTTGAACACGATCCGTGTATCCATCATTTCCTGGTCTTCTCTAAAGAAGAGGGACCAATGAAAACGTTGTCATGTTGCCGTTGTTCAGCATGGAAACATTCATTAGCTAACAATGACATTATTGTTCTACTAATATAAAGGGAGGTCAGGTACTCTTTAAAACAGCTGCTAGTTATGGGTACTTTTTACTTAAGTACATTTCAAAGCCATCTTTACTTTTACTTGAGTAAAGAAGTTTAGTCAGTACTTCTACTTTTACCAGAGTATTTTTAAACACGAGTATCTGTACTTCTACTTGAGTAAAGGATGTGTGTACTTTTGCCATCTGTGGAGATGAAAAGGAAGTGGTTCGTTTATCCAAGACAAATCAATTTATATGGAACACTTGTTTGTTTTTTTAATATGGCATCATAAAAGTGATATAATACAGTATTGGGGCTCAGGCATAAATTATCAACACTTGGGCCCAATGGAACAGAGGGACAGGAGTTTATAGCACTATTAACGTGTCAAAAGTGAAAATGAGCTTTATAACAAGATGTAGCCTCAAATTCTATTTAGTGTACTCAAATCTAAAGGAGTCAAGTGGACTTACTTAACACATCGTCATTGGTTATTATCTCGTAAAGAAACACTTACCTTATCACCTTTAAACCCAGGCCGGCCAGGATCACCAGTACAGCCCTGCCAAACAAGTAACAACCTTCAATAAAACAGCTCAGAAGGGGAAACACAGGGGGGAAAATGAATACAAAAACTAATTGAAATAGTGTTTTAACCACAAGTGAATTGTTGGTTAAAGTGAAACTGTTATATCTTTAACAAATCATCCCAGAAATGTAAAAATAACAACCTTCCTACTACTCCCAAGAAGGAAAGACCTGCGACCTGACACACAAGCAAAGCACCGGATCCTTGTAAAACCTCACAGTTTGTGGCCTTTTTGAGCGAAAGACACATTTTAAGTATTGTCCACAACACCTTGAATGCCAATTAAACACTAAGATCTTATGGCTTAATTAGTACTTAGATATACATGAATTGTTTGTTGAAGCTGCATCTGAATAAATACATCTCATAAATGTTACCACATCTTTACTATGGCATTTTCCTGGAACCCATTTAGGTGATTTTTTGTGAGCTTGTTTTTACTGAAGGTTTACATAGTAGTGCATATGCATTGAAATAAATAGGCAACACGGTGTAAAGACAAAGCAGTGAGGCCATTATGTTCTCCATCTGGACATCTTGGAATGTAATACCGCACTAATGCAATCGCCAGTCACCAAAGGAAAGCAACAAAGCCTGTGGTCAAGTCATAATTCATTACAGAAAGTGTGTTGGTGGTCAGTTTAACTCATGGTTAGGTAAATGTAATGAATTGGTGGTACTGGTTCTATTGTTACCATCAATTTAATTCACCCGATGAATTGATTTAGAACAGTGGTTAAAATGTTTGCTTAAGGCAAACAATTTCAACATTTCGAGGCAGCTGCCAGCCAATTAGAGAAGAGCATTTCCTGTAATTTATACTTGTAGACAGTAATGCTACAGGCTAAGGCATACTAAGAAAAGCTAAACAAGTTAGAGCTGAAGTGCAGCAAGTTAGAAGAAGAGAGAAGGATTGTATTCTGAGCCAACAGGACGTCTTCCTTCATGTTCCCTACAGCCGTCTTTAATCACAGTAATCGTGCTGAGTGATCCTGCGGATTTTATGGCAGCGTGACTTCAGAGGCTGGTCCAGACATGAGCAGATGTGCAGTCTGGTTCTGGTTCTGTCTGCCCTGCAGTCCCTGTACTGACCCACCTCTTACACCAGGTAAACCATCAGATTGGATGGTATAAAATGACTCTACCCATTAGTACCAATCACATAACTTGGCAGCCAGAGGCTGAGACTGTCATATTGAGTAATGCTATGACAAACTGTTGAGACTCCTTAACTGTGCGGTTCCCTGAGTGCTCAGATCGCTGCATCAAAGACATGTGGATCAACACATGTTTGAGCAGTGTATCCTTGCCCTGATCAGAGTCAGATGGCAGCTTATGGAGAACAGCTCTTGTAAGCCGTAAAGCATAAACAGACGTCACACTTTCTTCATTCACAAGGCTGGCCCCTAACATTGTTTTATCTCATCCAACAACAGAAATCTCTGATATGATACATAATATACTGTTAAATCAATGGGAATCAAGCCCCCATTTCTTACGCTCTCAAATCTACTGTAGCGCTGAGAGGTGTTGTCACTTGGACAATAGTTAAATGCAAACTAATACAATGCCTGGAATAAGATCAGATGATACGGTTCACTGGTAATGCTTGCTAAACAATGTCAGGCGGAATCTGCCTCTGCACAAAAAGTTGGCAGTAAATAGGCACTAAGTTGCTGACTGACAAGCCTAGGTAGGAAACAAGGTCCTTTATTTGACTGTTGTTTGGAAAAGAATACATTGATTACACTTATGTTATTATAATGGGTAATGGAAGACCATAAGACAACTCACTTCCTGCCCTGGGGGACCCATTCGGCCTGGTGGTCCTCTTTGGAGCCGGTACATTTTGCCATCTGAGCCCAGGACCAGGTCTCCATCTCGGGATACAGTCACAACGGCAGAGCGCTCCTTGTCTGGATCTCTACCATTGGTGATGGGTCTCCCCTTCTCGACTACTGCCTTTGTTGGTGTCCCAGAATCCGTGGAAGTTCTCGGATCCGAAGGGATCTTAGGTACAGGCAAATCCACTGAGGGCTTCTTCGTGGTACCCCCGATGTCCAGTTCAATGATGTCACTGGATGGTTTCCCTGGGAACAATGATGACGTTCTCCCACTGGAGTCAACCTTTTCGTCTGTTGTTATGTTCTCCTCTATCATTTCAGGCTTTCCCTTCTGGCTTCCCTTAAGTCCATTTCTGGAAGGTTTCCACTGAGGGTTGACTTGTCCGCCATTTTGGAAGGTTGGATCCAACAAGTCGGTGTCCTCATCTACCACAAAGACATCCCCACGACTCACTGAACCTTTCCGATTGGTCCCTGAAGGCACCGTCCCGTCCCCGCGAGAACTCCCTCGGCGCAGAAACATATTCTATTGGAAACAAAACAAGAATTAGGGACAATCCGATAACATTCTTTGAAGATTTTCAAGAACAGATTTCTGGCTGATGATGTTTTAACAAACATGTGAAGCAACAATAATCAGGTGGACCAATTTGGTGTTATTAGATCAAAAAATTCAAAGTCATTATTTTAACGAACACCATTCCTACTTTATAATATCTAAACTCGTCTCCTACAACATTCAAATAAAACCACAGCTTCAAAACGTATTCCCTTCTTGAAAACATCATCAACTCATCACTGACATCTGGCATTATTTGGTCTGCCTTCAAGTTATTAGTTTCTCATCTGTTCATGACAATAACTCTTGACCCATCTGCCAATATGTTATAGACAGAGAGTGTTCTTTCTAAAACGTGTTGCCTATAATTAACATTTCCGCGGTTTACACTGGGTAGTCTGTTCGAGCCAAACTACAAAACATGTTTATTGTTAGCATCGTCCACACTGAAGCTTTACGATTCACTATTGTAGCTCAGGAATCACATCCACATTTGCAATTGTGTAACTATGTGCTCGGGATGTCATTGCTGTTAAGCTATGGACAATGACAAAAAGGTCATTTTTTTACTCCTCAGGTTACAGCATGCATCTATGCTTATCTAGTTGTTATGTTGAACAAGTTAAAAGTTAATCTTGATATGTCTAAGCTTAACTTTTAAACAAGCTTCTTACTTCAAGACATTTTCCTTTAACAGTGGCTTTTATAATAAAAACTGCTATAAAATAGTTTTCACTGTAAATCAGTTTGTTTAGGAACACCAGCTGTCCCATTGCAAACGTATTCATATTGACTTTGAAGAATCCCTCAAAACAAACAGCAATTTAAACTTATCTGGTTTCCAGAGGTGACAAACAACATGCTAAACAGTACGACCCAGCATTATCCTTTGCTTATCATAATGCATTACACGTATACACATAACAAAACACATCAAATGTTGGGCCTCAGGGAACAGTGGTGCAGTGAGAGAGGCCTTTCAGGGGACGGGACCAAAGGGCAGTAAATTATGTTTGATGACCCTAATGGGCTGAAATGGAGAGCACTAAAGTGGAGCTGAGAGTCATATTGGAAGCAGGAGAAGGAGAGGGAAACAGGAGTGTGCAACCTCAGAGCTTTTTCTCAGAGTGTCCACACATCTACCCATTTTCTTTCCAACCATCAATACGTATTTGCATCATCAAAATATGATAAAGGGACAACAAGTCATAGTAGTAATTAGTAACATTACCATATCTACACTATGTACGATTAGTTTGCTCAAACACCTTTAGTTCAAGATGAACTGGTACTGTACAGTATTGTTAATGCTGCCAACCTTTAAAAATGACCTCATTCAAGATGTGCTTTATAGGTCTGCAGAGTGTTCATGAATTAAGAGTAAACTGAAATCTGTGTCCTGAAGCGCACAGCATGCTGGAGGTGAAACATGAAGAATACAAATGGTAATAAACACATTTTATGAATCAGCATAGTTGTCACAGAGGGGATCTTGGGTTTCCTGTTTGGTTACGGGCATTTGTTGGGCAGAAATCCATTTAGCATGGTCTGATTGTGTTATCCGAAAGAATGATATGCCCTAACCTCACCATGAAATTATCAACTGAACTTGGCTTGCGTTTATATAATATGATAAATTAGAACAAAAGCCAGTCTTAAATACTGTACTTGCAATGAAATCCGTTTGTTGGAGGGCTGGCTGGGTATTGTGAGGGCTTTTAAAGGGCTGATGATGGCAAGAGGCCAAACACAGCGGCCTTAGGGAAAACAAGGACCCTTTCTCTCTCTTATTTTGGTCCACAGCCAGGCAGCCGGCCCTGATAAAAAAGATGATCTTCCCACCAGTCTTAGAGATATTTCTATGAGCCCTAGCCCAGGGAACACTTAGTTGGAGAACTATGACACTTTGGACAGTCAGTCGGAGGCAAATTGCTTTCAAATATTCTTCACAAAAGAAAGACGTGACAGAATCAGTTGAGCATAATCTGCGTACCTCTGATAAGAGAAGCCATGAGAGCAAATGAAAGAGCTACGTGAATTGGTTTACTAAGAAAAAAGGGAGGGGACCCAGGACGGAGCCTTGAGGGACCCCAGTGACCAATGACAAGGGACAAGGATGTGAGCAGGGAAAGTGCGAAGCATGAGACTCCCAAGTTCTTGGAGAGAATTATTAATCATGCAGCAATCTACATATTTAATGTTCACATCTTAAGGTATACACAATACACAAAAAAGGGAAGTTCCAGCAAAGGCTCAACCAAAACAAGGCGGTGACTTACTAGGGAAACAAATATGTCTTAAAGCTCACAACTGAACTATAGGGCCAATTGGGTAAGGGCAGAATAGACAAAGAGTAGATAATGCCCAATAGTCTGAGTACTGCATCGGGTCGGTTATTGGCCAGGAAATCCGCAAACGTTTTGTAAAGAGTAAAGCCTACAACTATACAAATTCTAAGGAGCGTTCCAAAATGTGTAAAAAAGATAAATGGACTGCACTTTAAGGGCATTTAACTGGTAAGGAAGGTGTAATAGAAGGTGCTTTTGAGATGCATTGTGGGAATTGAAGCACTTGTATATTATGTATTATATATGTATTGAAGGTTTAATGTTATCGGATATGAGTTGCATGCCACCAAGTAATTTTCTTGTCAAATAAACTCTAGTAATTCCAGTGAAAAAACTATTTATACCTTTGTAACATGAGCCAAAACAAAGTTAACACTAACTGTCTTTCTGTCTACACTGTAGTAGCAGGCTGAAGCAAGCAATGGCAATGACACTGTGTGTGTGTGTGTGTGTGTGTGTGTGTGTGTGTGTGTGTGTGTGTGTGTATCCTAACAACACAGTCTGAGTGAAGGCATAATGCAAGTGTGTAATCTATAGGTGAACAAATGGCAGACAGGGTATCCAGGGGTTCAGTCTGTGTCAGAATGCATGGCTGCAGGCTGATGAACAAACTCCATAATGCTTCCCTAATGCTCCTGTCAGATGATTTTCATTATTAGTCTTACTTAAATAGAAGGTGCCTAAGGTCATGCGTATGTACTTTCTCATATATCAGCATATTTAAAACCCTCAGGCCTCAGACAACCAACTTATAATGTAACTGCTCTCTTCTTAAAGTGGCATTTTTGTTTCAACATGTTGATGGCACAATGTATTGGCTATAGAAAAATTACACAATTGCTTTTACAGTACATACTTTGGCTTGCCACTGTGTATGTTGTTCCGGGGAAATGATGTTCTCACAAAGCCTTGAAATACAAATTGTAGCAGTGTCCGCTTTGCATTGTTGCCAACTAATTGCAAGAGGAAAGGGAGCCTGTGCTGTTGGCAGAAGAGCCTTTGAGAACATTTTAAGCAGCATTATAAGGACTTCCAATATAAAACATTTGAGTGAATCTTCTACTTTTTCCCTTGGTGGTCTTAATAAGTCACTAAATGGGTCTGGTATAAGGCTCTGGAAAAAAAGATGAGCGACCCAGTGTTCTTTACCACAGCAGAAAGGGAGAGGAGCGTTGTCTATTGCCACTTTAATGTGTGTTCAATACACTATACTGTCAAACAAATGTTTGGTCTGTGGTTGCTTTGCATGTTTTCATTGTATGGGTTCCTACTTCCAAAAGGCCAAAATATCGCTAAAGAATGCAATCATATTTTATACAATAGCGTGTTTCCAGCTTCGTGTCAATAGTTAATAATAGGGAATGCTCTTCCCTGCGTCAGCATGACAATTACCTCATGCAGAAGTCAAGGTCAATAAATCTTGTACATTTGTCCACACATATGAAATAATTGAAAACAACTGACTGAACTGAAAGAATAAGCCAATGCACTCGAAGTATTAAGCCTGTGCCAATGTATTTTCTTTCCCCCTAATAAGTGTTTCCAACATTAAAGACAGCCACTGGTCTTACTTGCAGGAACTTGATACTCTCTGACAATCACACAGTCACATGGTTATCTTTTATATGTGTCTTAATTACAGCATCTATGCATGCTTATACAGTTAAAAACATCTGCCAGTGCCACTGGGAAAATGTTTGGATACATTTTCTAAACTCTTCTTTTAAACACGTACTTCATGAGGTTATTATTGGTCACCTGAATATGGCTGTATACAGTACAGTCACATCAGTTCATTAGTTCAAAAACATATTCCAAAGGATATTACGGAGCCCCCAAGGGGACATAACGGAAAACATGTTTGAATAACTTTCTGGTGCAATGGAGAAACGATGCTGTGCTGTCCAGAACGTTTATTGTGTTGTCAATGTCCCCTGAGGGGTACGATATATAACAGAACTTGAAGATTGTGACTCAACTTCTTAGTAACTCTTGAGCAATATTTGTGGGAAAACCAAAAAGCATGAGGACAGAAGTTGACAGGGCACACCTGGACTAGATGGATGGTTTGGACAAATGACTGTGTCCTCCAATCAGCACAAGCCTCTTCAGGAGTCTGTCTGCATGTGTAGCTGACAGATCCTCTGTTTAGAGGGCAATACATAGTCTATGGAGGCCTCATATCCTGACACAAGCACTGCAGGCTATCCTGCTATCATCTCTACACACACACAGACACACAGACAATGAACACTTGCTCCTACAAAATGGCTAATCAAATGTCAAGGTCCGTAAATCTAGCCAAGACACAGGTATGCAGACTGGCTGGGTCTTGCAAGCAGCAGTGAGCAATTTGGCCTGTAAAAAAGCATGATGACAGGGGTCTGATGTTTCAGGAATAAAGGACAGGAGTGTGATTTAAGTGTAATAAAAAACTGAACAATATGAGCAGAACTTTTATATATGATTAGTAAAATACTAGATGAACAAAATGTTGCCTGGGAACTTGAAACAAACACAAGGAAACCAGCAACAGGACCCTGCCAAAGTGAAGACAAGAAAAGTGAGTTATGTGTATTATTGCCTCTGATATGATGTAGACAAGGCACAAAGCCAATTTGTTAAATCACTGTGAGCATGCATGTTAATACCTGCATGTGCACATAAATGTATTTTTGCGTGGGTGAGTCAAAATTGTCATGTGCACAGGAGTGAGCGTGTGACTCTGAGTTGTTCGGCGGCATTAACATCGTCATGCTCGGGGATTTGATTCTCAGCAGGACCACCCATGTTAGAAATGCCACTGTTGGTTGGGATCAAGGCGTCACAGGAAATCACCAGAGGTGGTCCCTGAGTATAAGATCATGAAGCATGTTGGAGGGACAAAAGAAACACCATGGCTTTTTTAAACAATAAAACTGCTGTGCAACCTCTAACTAGCTTACGATGCAGGCATCTCATTATTACACTAGGTAGCCGAAGACAGCTGCAAGGCTTTTATACAGAGTTGTATTGTCCTATTGAAGGTTTTTAGAAGAACAAAATAATGAATTGGTGTGTCGTTCTCTCAGTAACTGTGGTCTGATACTGATTACTTCATTGTATTAGATGTATTTAGGCATATATAGAAAGATTTAAGGGTGTGCAGTTTTGTTTGTTTAAATATCATTCAAGGGTTTTTCGATCCTAGACACCCGTTATTAAAGCCCTTATGTGCAAGAACGTTAGTAAAGCTGTCTGTTAAAAAGCTTACATTGTCACTGACTATTAGTCTGTCAGCAATGTTTTTGCATGAATACAAATTGTGTCTATAAGTTAGTAGTTGCACAAATAATTTGCTGCATTTAATTGTTAATTTCTTATAGAGAAATGAAACACACATTTGAATGGCTGTAAATTCTAAAATGCCAGCATAGAAAATGCTTAAATGTAATTAAAATGTAAGATTTAAACTGATACGTTCTCTATAGGAAATTGTTGTGGTTGATTAAAAAACTATAACAGGTGCAATCCTGAACTTTAAACATCAAATTTAAATATTTCACGAGCTGTAAATGCATGTTATTGTGCTAATAAATGTCCATTCTGAAAGAAGAAAACCTTTTTTATGGAAGCATTTCCACATTGTGTTCAATCCCATGGTCTGCAGAACATCACACACCCTACATAAAGTCAGTGTAGCACAAGAGCAAAGGGAACATTTACATTGATAATTGTGTACAGGGTAACACCAGGCAGTACCTTTCCCTCCGGGCGCCTTTGACCTCGCACGTGCAATCCATCTAAATCCAGCAGCAGGCATCCCAGCAGCAAGTACCATCCAGCATGGTGGAGCATGACTGCAGGAGACACTGCTGCTCTGTCTGCACTTCAGCTCTGTTCCCATTGTACCCACAGGCAGAGCTCTGCACAGGAGGCTGGTCCAGCCCACAGCCGACACACCCACACACCTACTGGGTACACACCCTTCCACTAGTATCAACTGTACGTGTTGTCAAGGCAATACATGTGATCTGGGATATACAGTATGTAGGAGCAGGGTTTCCATTATCTGGTAATTACTGCTTTTCATGTGTGGCCTTTAGTCCCGGCCGCTCTCTGCTCTGCTCCATGTGTGAGAGCAGAGTCTAAGCCAGGCACACAAGAACAGCAAAATGAATATAAAGAAAAACACTGATTAGGGTGGCCTAATTACATTACATTTAGTTAACGCTTTTATCCCAAGCGACTTTCAATAAGTGCATTCAACCATGAAGACACAAACTAATCTTTATCTGTGCAGAAATAGTAGGTTCTAACTAAAACAAAAAATATTCAAGGAAAACCAATGTACAAGAATATATAACATTAGATTTAGAATTCAAATTTCAACACTATAAATGAAGGTAGATTCTTCGGTTCAGCTTTGAGCCTCCTGTGCTGTGCAGGACGTCCTGCCTTGTTCCTGTGCTTAAGACGCTCTGTCCCTCTGGCTACAAGGACTTTTATTGCACATTTTTACTTATGTTTATATAAGTATATATTTAATTATTGTAATATGGTGAAAATGTCACAAAATTGATTGTGACTTTGTCGATGCCGAGTGTGAAAAACCGTCTAGACTCTAGAGTCACAGAGACAACTAAGCTCGTGGCTGCAGCCTAAGAGAATCTAAAATGTATAGTGTTCATGATGATGTCATTCTACAATTTCTATCTTCAAGGACAAGTGGACCGGTACCAATTTGTTCCAACAGAAACCCAGTGTAGGAGACAGAAGCCTGGGCAATTATCCCTCAGGGTGGCCTCTGTAAATGCTGAGAAACGTGGAAACTGACGGAGACAACTGTAATGTCCTCAAATCTGGGACAATTTGAAAAGCTTTCAGACGCTATAAGATGCTAACCGCAACATCATGGGTGACTACAAATCTGTTGAAGTGAATTACTGCTCCTTCCAACTGACTGAAGTGGAACGAAGGAAAACAGGGACGGGGATGGTGTGAGCGACTCCACGCTGCTTTCACACATGGATGGATTTGGGTCTGAGGGCGCCTGCACACAACCAAAGAAAATGTCTGGAGGGGAATTAGAAGTGGGGGAAGCCGCAGTGTCCACAGTCAGTGAAATAACCACAGTTGGGAGAACAATTTAAGGGGGAAATATTCACCAAGGATTCTCTGAGGTCGGCTTGATTTACACAACTGGGTCGACACAGAAAGGAGACCTCCTCTGCATGAAAGTGAAGAACAGCAGGGCAGCTCCCTGTCACAGGATGTATGACTTCATGTCTATTAGGAACAAAAGGAGAGGTGGTCTAGCGCAAACAGCAATATGAATAAACGAGAGCAGAGGGAGGTTGATTCGAGGTGAACAGGACCTCTGTGGGCACTTTAAAACTGCAGGGCAGATGTGTGGAGGAAATCAATGATCTCCCTTTAATTTCCCGGCACATCTTTGGTTCCCAGCCACATAATGGCTTCCAGAGATCTTCGCTGTCTGCACTGAAAAACCGTAATAATCGTTGCACTTTGAGAACAGGACCTGTTGTGGGATACTTTGTTCCGTGAGGAGTTGGGAGGAACAGAATCGAGAGTGATTACAAGTTGCTGATGTTGCGCTCTTGTGACAACGCTCCATCATCTAGCATTTAAACGGAGCTGATTTATCTTCACAGCATGGATACCCCCACACTAAATTACAGTTTTGAAAGGAAAATTATTAGTTTGGGCATGCTCTGGCTTCTCACGTTGAGAAAATGGTTCCACGCCTCTTAAGGGCAGAGAGAAAAACACAACAGGGGCAGGACCTCCTTCCTTTCTTCCGTTTCTATCCTTTTCTTTCCAAATCCTCCATCTCCTCTTTCTCTTTCATCCAAAACCCACTAGATTAGAAAACCCCTGGCTTGTCTGTAATTACTTTAATTTAAATTGGAAACAGTTACAACCATTAAAAGTTACTGCTCAATATATGGTAATGTGAATAAATGAAAATCTTGACAGTGTGCCGAAATGTCTTGTTAATTTAAAAACCAAAAGGATGGCATCTGCACTTTCATATTTTTACACAAAGCATGTTTTCGTGTCCATGGGTTTTAATTGAGCAAATAGTTTGCTCCAAGAGATTTGGTTCCCTTCTGCGGCGTCTTTGATGCATCACGCAAGTCTTAGCTTCAGAATCCAACCCATCAGATTGTTTTGGATTCATTTAGAATTATTTCTCTCATCTTTATTCTGTCTATGGAAACGAGAGCTCTGTTTCCCACTGCATCCCTTCTGTTGTTACTTAGACATGTTCTTGGTTTAAGAGCTCAAAGCGTGATCAGAACTAAACGTTTTTTATGGGACCATAAATTTGATTAGATTACCCCTAAAAACAAATCAATGTTGAATATCAGCAGGAGGAGAGCTAGTTAACATTAGCTGTTAGCAGATGGTGGACAGGACATTCCTGCTTGGTTAGATAACAGAGCTAACAGCTAAAGGTGACGGAGGTTCCATTGACAAAAAAGGATATATGGCGAAAGTTCAATTATAGAAGGTAATAGCATCTGTTCAAATGTAATCTTGTAAAATAGTTTAGTTTTTAGCGAGACTTGAAGAACAGTTGTACGAGAGTGCTTGTTAAAATTGATAGGATTTATTGTACTGTTTTTTTAAATTACTTTAACGTAATAAAAAAGACACTCTCTATAACACAAAATAAATTCTAAGAATACTTAGGTTTTAGAGTTAGATTCAGAATCAAAGTCATATATTAGTACGTGTCTGCAAATCCATGGTCAAATTGCTTGCTTGGGATGAAGCCCATTCGGTATAATGGAACAGGCTGAAAATACTGAAAAACTGATCTAAAGACCTTGGTGAACATAACTCTGAAAAGCAAATGTTTCTTATTGACGTATATCACTTTTGCACACACCAGTCCACATGACACTGACAAGACCTGAAGAATGTTGAACCTGGGAGATTCATGCCTGCATTTTTCTAACTCTAAGAGCTATAATTAAGGGAATATTACATTATTTCACAATACCATCAACACTGCTTAAATGATTTACTTTTCCCTGTCTCTGATATGATCATAAAGCATGACACTCACTAATCACAGAGTCCTGCAGACACAGACCTGAGAGAACTGTAACCATCGTGGAGCCAGATCCATTTTGCTACATTTTAAACGCTGGCAGAATATCATACAAAATTGCGAATAAAAACTGATGTGGTTTACTTATCTACTACTGGGCCTTACTGGAGATACTTGGCTCGCCACAGCAGATATTTAAAGACATCTCTGTCAGCACATTTAGCTGCTTCCATGTCTTTGTTGCTATGAAACCTTACAGCGAGTAAAATGCATAAAAGAACAAGAGCACAACTATGGGAACCATATTGAGATCTATAAAGGAATGTGACGTTTGCTGGCATGAGAACATGTTGTTTTTGGCTAACGATGTGTATTTAACTATAGGAATTTAACATAAAGAATGATTGATTCTAGCTTTGACAGTTTAGAAATGAGCTTTACGTCCACACACCAGTGCCCAATTTTCACTGAGTCGGCTCCCCTGACAAGCAGATGATACAAAATCAAGAACTTGATGACATCAATAGTCTTGTAGGAGCAGCTCATATCCGCATAACCTTTTGGATAAGAGGTGAACACAGGCTAACCTGTCAGTCTGACTTTTCTTTACAGCTGGATGACCCGATCCTGACCTTTACTTTGGAGTCTGGACAAGTAGGAAGTGTGGCAAGAAAGGGAGGAAAATAAGTAGGGGGTGTCAGAGGAGAGATATATTTACTCCTCTAGCAAACATAGTAAAAAAGACTAGAAAGCCATAGTAACAAACCAATAAACACATTTGCACATCTCTGCTGAAATATACGCCTGTTTGATCCAGCCTCATTGCTCTCAGTGTTTTCATTAGTAGCGGTTTTCAGCAGGAAGAAAGGTCAGATAGACCCAGTACACACCACATGGCCAGCAGCAGAGGAAGCTTAAGACAGTTGGTAGGCATGTTAACCACCAAAGGCTTTATTTCACTTTTTCCACAACTGTCCTCAACACCTGTAAACGGGCTTTGATGTGTCAAATCTGTGGAATTCTCCTTCAATGGTGCTTCACATTTTTTAAATCTTAAGCCTTAGTATAACTCTAGGTCAAACACTTCTTCCTTCTGGGAATTTACAAGACAAACCATAAAGACACATTCAAATAAAAAACATGCTTAACGCTTCTCGTATGAATATTTTTTTCATAAACAATGCTTCAGATAATTATGTGTGAAAGCGTGTTGTGAGGAAAGAGTTGTCACCACCGGATGTTGCAGTTCCCCTCAACATCACAGAGTGCTTTAGCATCCTTCAGGTTAGTGTTTTGGTTTCCGCTCCGCAACTTTATTGTTCTGATTCACTCCCTCTGATCTCAACAGTGTAGTTTCCCAGCAGCAGCGAGCAGCTGTTTTTAACACACACCCTGACAATAACTCTTCTGTCAATATTGTGGAGCATTTGCCACTTAAAAAGCCAGACAATTTGAAACCATTGGCCCAAAATAGATATAGAGTATTGGACCTACAATTCCCATGTGGGCAGAAGCATGACTCATTGAAGCTGAAGTTGCATTGTGTTTGCTCCTGGCGTAAATAAACCAACGAGTATTGCAGGCTTAAGGTGAACATGAAAAAAGGTTAAACAATGCTTAACCTGAAGAAACAATTAAGCTTTGCTCGAACATGAACATTCCACCAAGGGTAAAGTCAATAAGAAAACAAGTCTTTCCAGACTCATCATGGAATATGGGCCCTGGCTGGTGGGATGATTGAATTATGGAGGTGTGTCAAAGATGATGGATGATTATTTTCCATTTCTTTGTTTCTGCCTCAGATTACCAGAAAAAAGCCATTGTTTGATGAGCTTTATGAAAGAGGCGTCAGAGAGGTTTGTGATAACACAGAGAAAAAGAGGGAATATTATGACCACAAGCGTGTGAGGCAGCCTCTCTCTCTCACTGACAGATGCAGCTTTAGGGATCAAGTGTAATCGGTGTTATTACTATTTATAAAACTAAAAGCCCTCAGGCAAACCTGATTCACTCCTGTGGTGAAAAAAACAATAAAAAAAGCTCTGTCATGCTCTATTCCTCCCTCTTTATCCGACACATGCATACATGCGAGAAAATCCACATTTTTGACTTTATCCTAGGATCAAGTGCAAAAACATGCTGACAATATAATTATATATATATATATCAGGGTTCATACACTTTTTCACCAATGATTTTCAATGACTTTTCCATGACCTTTACCTACTTTTCCATGACCAAAGAAATTACTCTCTCAGCGGTACCACTGAAAATGGTTTATTTTAACATGGAACAGGAAAATAAGGTCTGGATATGAAACATGTTGTGCCTATCTACAGTAAAACAAATCAAATAGACTTACTAGCTTCTACACGATAAAGCAACTAAAATCTCTCACCAGCAAAATACCTCGACAGTTAAATGCCATTTTACGTTTCATTACTATACGATACAGTATTTATTATCATTATTGTATTACTATTTTGGCAATTAGATAAAATATAAATTATATTTGATGCAACTTTAGTTACATTTCCATGACTTTTCCAAAACTTTGGGAGAAATATTGTTTTCCATAACTTTTCCAGGGCCTGGAATTAGCATTTTGAATTTCCATGACTTTTCCAGGTTTTTAATGACCGTAAGAACCCTGATATATGAATCTATACATTACATGTGTTGCTTGACTGGATGTCTTCAGTTATTCTATTTACAATGATTTAGATCAAAGGAAAGCAGCTTATTTTCACATTAAGGAAGCTGGACACATCAAATGTTTGGCTAATTTCAAAAGATGCACTGGAATTGACCAAAAAAGTAATTTTGATTATTTGAACCAGTTACCATCTGATTGAAAGACCAGTGCACTTCCACAGAGCCTCGGTCGCACCTAGTAGTTCTGATTATTACAGGAAACGTTGAGTATGAGGGTTCAAAGCCATGAACATACGCTGTAGTTCATAACTCTGGCTTTAGAGTTACATGTTTAGCTACGGTCCCTGACCTCCAGGTGTGTTTAACATCTTAATGCACTTTGGAGGAGCTATACATTAACTTGGCGAGTGCCATGTCTCTAAAGAGAGCACCTGTCAAGGGAGCCAGTGGCACCAGACGGGACATGCATCAAAGTCAGGAAACCCCAACAACATAGCCTCGCAGTCAGAAATGTTACGCTTCGCAGACGACAGCAGCAGACCTTAGCGAAATGGAAATAGATCTTGGTAATGTACAAGCCTTGTTTTATTTCTTTTTCTTTCAAATGGGCAGATTCTGAGGAGAGCCAGAGACAGGGCGGCTGCACCTCCACAGGTCTGGTCTGTGTGGACCTAATGAGAAACAGGCTGCAGGGAAACAAGGGCTGTGTCCAAAACCACTCCCTTATTCTCCATTTCCTACATGATACACGGCAATGAACACTTTTTCCTATCCTTTGACACATTTATTTTTTTACTAATGATTTAGTCATTAAGTACATCTAAAAATTCCTTGTTTTGTTTGACTACAAGTCCAAACCCCAAAAAAGATATTTAATTTAATATAATATAAACATGGCAGCAAACATTCACAATTGGAACTGGAAACAGTAAATGTTGTATTGGTGGTGCTTAAAGGAATAGCTAGACATTTTGGGACAAATGTTTACAAAAGGAACTTCGGTGCTTGTGGTTGATGAAAACGTACAACCCTAACCCTAATTAGCAATGGCAACATGCCATCATGGGATGGACTACAAGCCTCTAAGGCTGAACATTTAGCTAGCTAAAAAGTGGGTAACAAAATGCAGGAAATGGAAAGGCAAATGGTAAAAGAAAAGCTAAGGCTGTTGGAATTAGGGGAATACCAACATTTTTCTCAGACTGAGATTCGTCTAAAAAATTAAAAAAATCTTAGCGACTTTACTTGCAATATATGAACTTTCTATTCACATATAAATGTTCTTTCATGGCCTCCACCGTTTCTTAAAACATCAGTAAAAATGTCAAGGTTTTCAGAAAAATTCAACTTCCACCACTCTTCTCTTATTGTCAAAACGGTCCAAATGAACCCACTTAAAGGCAGCAATCGCTTCATACATAAAGATTGATTCAACTACTGTACTATGTCTGTACAGTAAATATGTCACTGGATCCACCAACTAGTTAGCTTAGCATAAGGTCAGGTATCAACAAGGCAGGGGGAAATGGCTTGTTGAACACACAGAGACACATAGACAGTGGCATGGACTGAACAAACACAGCCAGAGGAGACAGATACAGACACAATAAAACACAGAAAAATAAAAACAGATGAATAGAGAACTCATAATGAGAAAGGGATGCAGCTGAATAAGATGTCACTATTAAGATGGATCTGGTGCAGCTTGTTCCAGCAAACATCCTCCACAACTTAAAACAGCAGGAGAGGGCTTTGTGGTCTTCATCATCAGTAAGGCATCCCAATGCCATCCTGATGGAGGAACTGTGAGCCTGCTGCAGCTGGCACGGCATGGTATTCTGTTCTGCCAGGACACTACTGTAACCATGAAGAGAACCAGATCCTCGCTCATTATTTCAGGAGTTTTGAAGATGGAAATTAAAACCTGATTTGCTTTTTCTTTGTTTCCAAGTGCAGAGTTGATGCCTTTGTTTCCATTTCAAACTTGTGTAGATTATAGAAACCAGGTTTATTCTGTACGTGCCAGTGTAAACAACCGTATGTATTTCTGGTAAGGGTGGGCGACCTTAATTTAATATAACAGTATTTTGTTTATTGCAGTGATTGTAATAAATCACATCATTCCAAAATGAAAAGGGTCAGGGTTAAAAAGAAAAGGATAAACGAACAAGATGAAACATGGTAAGCAGTGAATGCCATTCAAACACAACGTTATAGAAAACACCTGTGACGGTGACGCTTGCAGTTCTTGCCAAAAATAGACAGAGTGAAGTATCTGTTGAGGACTGGCAGTGCTGTCTGTGCCAACACCAACACCTCACACAGGCAACTAGTTGCATGTCACACACAGGCAAAGGAAGGCAGCTAGAATCAGTCAGGGGGACCAGTTTCAGCCGGTCTAATTCACTTTAGTGTCTGGCCCACATTACATGGACTTTTTAGTTGCACCCATTCTTGCAACACCACGTCACTGCTCAGAACGCACTGTTGCACCAAATATGCAGACCAATGGAAGTTCAAGTGTCCGTTTAATGGGATCTTTGAACACTTAGATCACCCCCCCCCCCCCCCCCCCCCATTGTGTTTCCTGTGGACATCCTGCTGTCAGTCCACATGGAGGTTGCTGCTGCCTTCATTGCTGTCGCTGATTAGGTTCAGGAGAGTGGAGCAAAATAAAAGGACTGCAAATAATATTTCCTTACGGTCAATATTCACTAGACGTGATAAGGTGCAATGCTGATTTCTTCTATGGTGAGTCTCAGTTAATTCATTCTAACTTAGCTCTCAACAACAGCTGGATCAAGCAAATATTATGCTTTAAGGATCACTAACATTATTTTTGGATTATCAAAACGTTGATTGTTGCCAATTATTCAGTGACACCAGACTTAGAACATTTCTTCCCTGTATTTCTCCCACATACTCCCATTAGAAAATAAAGAAAAAACGAACAAACTACAGACAATAATGATTAGCACAACGAACAGCAGGTATTCGTGTAGATAATTACAATCAGAAAAACTCTGGATCTGGTTATGGAACATTGAGAGAGGAAACAAGGAGGAAACACAGATGACCTGTTGGTCATACCCAATGATTTACTGAACGAAAACATCCAATTACACAGTGGTAAAGATAAAATGCATTATTTGCTTTTAGTTGTTTTATTATTTTCTACCGATGGTTTTAATAGTCAAAACCACAAAACCAACACATTCCCTTTATTGCTTCTTTTTTTTAAAACCATGAGGAATATGCCCTTGATACAACACAGCAGACTTTTAGCCTGATGAACCCTTTTTGCAGGCCACAACAAAGAACCGTCAAAAGACAGACTGATGGACTAGAGGACAGACAGTTCCGGACACTGTCCAAGTTGACCATTCATCCCGAACCATGAGGTGGGACGGGTGGTTGGTGCCCCTGACAGAGGGTCTCTGCACCGCAGCGGTAATGAATGACAGACACTGGACTGGTGGTTTTTACAAAGACTGATGAGAAAAGAAAAATGAAGCCAGTGAAACCAGACCTGTGGCTGGTATGTACGACTGTATCTGCCCGCCTGGACACAGCTGGATCGAATCACCATGACGACTGGTCAGCTGCCCACACTCGCTGATTCAAACCCTGGGATGCAGCTGTGAAACCAGGCGACTGCGTGTTTTCTTTTGTCTTTTTAACACCTTATGAAAAGAGGATTAAAGAGCACTGCAGGCACCAAAAACATCCTACTTACAGTTCCAAAGCGCAAAAAAGCCTCATCCTCAGGATCCCCCAGCAAGTTCTCCAGGTCGTTTGAGGACAGCAGTATATTCTGTGTGCAAACAGGGGGACAAAACCACAAACAAAGACAGTTCAGAGCATCATCAGCAGAACATTCAGAGTCGTTTAATTTACCAGACTGGATCAAAACCCCAGGAGTGAATGCAAAAAACAGGTTGTTGTGTCAAAGAATTTACTGCAGGAGTCTGGATGTCTAGGCTTCAAAAAGACATCTGGCTTCACCTTAAACACCTTGGTGACATGTTGGAGCCACGCTGTTTACATAAATCAAAGGAGCAATGCTATGAGTTAATGACATGAATTTTCCTAATCTCTGTTTTTGTTCTTTTCCATTCATCTCTCCTCACCTCCAGGCGGTTGGTGCGTGGGGATCGAGGAGGCTTGCGGGAGGTCTCCCCACAGCGGGGTGGGTGGTGGCTGCAGTGTCGCTGGGCGGCGTCAGGGTCGCCCATCAGGAAGGTCAGCTGTCGGAGATGACCCTGCAGAGGCAGAAACAATAAATGCAAGGTTAGTGCAGAAAAGACTCTCACTACCTTTATGCAGAAAATTAATTATCTTACATGTTTCTTGATGCAGGGTTACGTTTTGGACATTACAGGGAAAACCTGTGAGATTTGAGTCAGAGAAAAGGTATGTGCACACCCTGAACATTTGGGTCCATAACAGGTAACAAAAGACTAGTTAACATATTCATTGGTTTGTCAAATGACAGCACTGACATAGTAGGCATAGTTTTGGGGATCTATTCATCTAAATAACAAAGATAAGAGACGAAAAATAAAAGAGAACAATAAGAAAATTGTGTATATACATTTAACATTAACACAGGGCATATTATATACATACATACAAACGGACTACATTTGACTTTGCAGTGAAGGTATTCCAAGCTTTGTTCTCTATCTCTATCTGGCTTTGCACGCCCAACATTCTTCCATTTTGTTTAAGGTACATTGAACAACCTCCAAATGGGTTCTTAGTAGAAGATTTATGAACACCATCCCTCTGGTTTCAATTTACATCTGTGCTAGTTTTCATGCTCATCTAAGATTGAATATCTCTGGGTTTTGGACTGCTGGTCGGACTACACAAGCAATTTGAAGGTTTCACCTCAGGCTTTTGGAACTTGAGATGGATACTTTCCACTTTAGACAATTTACAGTCCAAACCATTACATTCCCTAATTCATTGCATTTTCAGACCTAAACACATTGAATCAGAATCATACGTTAGAGACAAAGCTATCAGCTAAATCTGTATCTTACAGCCAAACTATTCATGCAGTACATATTCTGTGTGTTTATTGTATAACTTTTCATCTATATGCACAGAATCTAAGGACAAGCCTAGACAAAGAGACGTAAGGGGGTTACAGAGGGTCATGTGTTTTTCTGCAGTTCCCATGGTTCCTTTACTAGTCAGTCTGACATCAGGCCAAACATGACAAACAAAGCATGGGCAGACATTTAAAAACCTCTATCCTCAGGCTGTGTGTATAAGAATGTGACGGTGAATGAGAGAACATCTGTCTCTGTGTGTGTGTGTGTGTGTGTGTGTGTGTGTGTGTGTGTGTGTGTGTGTGTGTGTGTGTGTGTGTGTGTGTGTGTGTGTGTGTGGAGTTTCAATTTCTTTGTGTAACCACTCTTGGATTTGGAGTCAATTTGATTTGTAATATCAAATTCAAATGTATTTATTTTTTCCTGGTACAGATAGTTGATGCATATCAAACAGGTAGTATGCGTAAACAAGACCAATTAGGAAAAATGAAAGCCATTTTAAATGAAATCCAGAGACAAGTGGAAGAAGACATTCAGTACATAGTAAAAAAGAACTTACCCTGCAGACATCTGCCAGAAATACCCTAAAAATAAAGTGCTCAAACAACAAAAATGTATCCATATGTAAACATGTCATGTATACTAAATGTTGTGGTGATTGAGTTATATTTGAGTCGTCTAAAGGCGAAACACAGATGCCAAAAAACATACAACATGTATTTAACTATGGCAATCATTTTCATATTCTTCTTTGGGTCTGAAAATGCTTCCCAGTCTTGCTGCAGTATAATGGATGACAGTAAGAGTTATAGATAAAAGCAGAGTAGAGTAATGTATGGTGTAGCGTTGCCAAACACGAAAGATTGTCCAGAGACAAGACTGTCACCACCTCCGAGTGTGGAAGCGCTCCGTCCTTGGAGCTTAGTAAAAAAAAGCTGTCGCCAGGGGAAACGAGGCAATGGATAACCCATTTTATCTGGTGCTAAGAACAAATCCAGATGTCACCTCTAAAACGCTTCGCCTCCCCCCCCATTGTGTTACAGTCACACTGCTTGTTCCAACTGGGAAATCACGTCCACTACACAAAACCAAGTGCATTATGGGCCTTCAGAAAATAGCTTTTCATGCAATTGTTTCAGTTTTTGCATTTTATATAAAAGGATCTGGCGCTGGCAGGGCAACGATAAGAGTCTCCTTCCAGCTAATCATCAGAAAAAAAATGACATGCGAACATGCCAACATATCAGCACAGACTAGAAACATGAAACAGGCTAGCGTTGCCCCTTGGCTTGTATCCATGTATTTGGGCTACTACATTTGTTTGACATTGTTTTTGCACAATCAACACCAACCGGAGGATGCTTGATCATACACTTTGTATGCATGAGCTTGGCGCTGTTCAGTCAGACAGCCGTAGAGCAAAGAGGCATTTTGAAAGAACTAAGACCTGTTGTGGTGTTTTTTCTGACAGATTACTGAACACAAATCAGGCACGCTTTTAGAGTCTACTAACAGACTTTCATACCAAACAGAAATAATTGAAACACAATAGGTGTCCGGGCTGAACTAATGCATGCATAAAACCGAGATACACATGTTTCAAGAGTGTCAGCAAAAAATACTCAGTTTGGATTGTTTTCCCATCGCTCAAAGACATCCAGGTTTGTTTAACAATAAAGGTAAGTAAAGGGAAATGTCTTCATGTCGAGTGCATTACAGGGAAGGGGTTGAACTTGGTCGGGAAATTCATCCTCTGTCAGTGTTTCCTCAATCATTTCATGTACCACTGGTGCTTGGCATGTAATTGAGGTTGTGGTTAGAGCAGGTTGCATGGATTCCTATGCATACTAAAAAACAAACACATGGTTTCTAAGCAGGATGTGCTACACGTCTTTGTGTCTGTGATGGAAAGTGAATAGGGTCAGGCCTGGAATACCTACGTCTGACTTAACTCAAATGAACTGGACTTACTATACACATGTGGTTTATTATTTGGCAACAGTTGTTTAAGATATCATCTTACTATTGCACAAACATGTGTTCATATAATGTGTGTTATCACACACACATGCATTATTGAACAACATTCCAAAGTTCTAAAGTAAGGGATTATAAAACCTGACGAAGGCTTTTCAAAAACTCTATTGTCAGGTCAGCCGAGGGTCTGTCATGAGGTCACAAGAATAAAACGTGTTTAGTGAAAGCAGCATCTTTTACATGAGGACCAACAGAATAGATTAAAGTTTGTATGACGTAGGGCTGGGTGCTTTTCTGTGTCTTAACGTTGCTTTACACTGGGAAAATGTTGGGAAAATACTGAATGTACTCTTCTAATATCCAAGAAGCACATGATAACAAAGACCCTACGTAGCTGTGTACATAACAGGATGTTTGATTACCTAGAAGAGCGTCAGGACACACTGTTTTAGGCATATGATTGCTATGTGACAAGGATTAACATGATGATTCAGCCCCTAGGGAGATAGACATATTACTGTCATGTTTATTGCTTACGCAGGTCTTAGCTAATCTAAACTAAACATTGAATACTGCTTTGAACCCGTATTCTCCATCTTGTGACTGTGAAACTCCCTGTCTTGTACATCAGCATGTCAAGGACACTATTCAGGGATCTATTTGTCCCATGCAGCTTTGTGTGTGATGACTACTTCCATTCTTGCAAGGATAATAAATGCATGTATCCTGATATTGAAGACCAAGCCGGTGACGAGTGGTATTTTTCCTAACAGAAAATAATACAAATAAATTAAAAGTTGCTTGACATATTGATAAAGCTACATAAACGCCACTTACTTCAAATGGAGTCTCGAAGGCCTCGATGATGCCTCCGATCATGAGCAGCCCCTCAGTGCTGATCCCCATGCTGCGGTACACCCAGTCCACGCTCTCCAGCAGAGAGCAGTCCACGTACAGCGCCAGCCGCTTGGCAGACACACTGAGCGCCACATGGTGCCACTTTCCATCAGACAGGCCGCTGACTGGGAATCTAACAGAAAGAGATATGGGTCATTATGTACTGACATGTCTATCATACTTTTTATTCTTAGGAAATGTTTTGCACTTTTTTCTGGAGCCACAAAAGGCTTTACACAACCTGTGTTTCAGTTACAGTAGCACTCCCAACAGACTTTTGACTGATGAAGAACGTCATGGAGTTTCCCTTAAATATACAAAATATTAATCACTGGACCTTAAATGTCAAAACAGACCCACTTATTAAATTAGTCACTAGTCCGGTGTGCAAACTTAAATGTGTTAAAAAGGTATCCTACATCAGAAACCTATGAAAACTGAAATGTTAAGTCAAGCGTGAAAGCAATTTGTTTAATAAGTATACTGCACTGGTTTGGTTTTGTGACCCGCTAAATGTCAAACCGGTTTGAACATTTTTACACCGGCCAAACTCAACCGACCACTCTCCTCAAAACGTCAAGATGGGCTCTAGACCCAACTGGACATTGTAGGTGGCAGCCACCAACAGACATGCTGCCTAAAAATTGCAGAAGGGAAGGTTAAAAAAATACATTAACCATGTGCCAACAGTACAAGATAAGTATAGTATCTATGTGTCTATCTTTTGGCTCAGTTCTGTCCGCTGTCTTGCAGTGATTAATTGCTTCAAACTCTCTGTGTCCCGAAAACAAGAAACCTGCCAAGAGACACCCAATAAATCATATCACCAAAGAGACAGCCAAACACAAAACACAGACAAGCAAATGCACACATGCTGCAAACAAGGCCACTTCCACAGAATTTCCGCTAATGTACAGACACATTTGTTTACACTTCAGCCAAGAAGCAGGAAGAGGAATGAGTTGTCCTCAATTACCTGAGTTTGATGTTGTAATCACATCTGACATCTGGATTTTTTGGATTATGGTTAATTCATTAGAAGTTCAAAGAATGTACTGTTCCTGTTTGTGTTACTGGAAGAGTTTGAGCAATGTTAGCCTATCATGAATAAAACATTTATAAAGCAGTCGATAAATCTGTAACAACATTTGAGCTTGATTTTAATTCGTTTTTGGAAAGGAAAAAAGAAAGAGAAATAGGGATGAGTGGCCTTACTCGTAATGACGCTGTTGTGTTCCTATGAAGATGATGGCGTAGGCGCTGATCCGCAGCTGCAGCATCACTCGGCTGTCGGGGCTGAGCATGGTGAAGACGCTGCGTTCGTCTGCCTGACGACTCCGCAGCTGCACCAGCAAACTGAACTCTTCTGCAAATCTAACACAGACAAAGACACGCACCATTCAGCCATATACAGTACTGTATTTTCAGGACACTAGGAAGGTACTACTTTTTAAATGACTGGTGACCAAAGCAAAGCAACAGTTTTTTCCTTTCCATGCAGTAGTAAGTAGAGATGCTTTATGTGATTCTGTTGCTGCTAAAATGTCTGTATACGTGTCATACAAAGTGGCACAGACAGTTACGTCACAGCCACAAAAACAACATGCATGTTGTGCTAACGGTGGAAGCTGCGGCTCACAGTACAGCCACACACATCATGTGCAGAGTTTTAGGCATGAGAATAAGACAAAGCATGCAAATTGTAACACCGACAAGTATACAACAAGCAGTGGATTTAAAACCTTAAAAACAAGGTTTTTACAGCTAAAAGGGACTGTAACTTATTTCCTTTTCGGAGAAAGTGTAAACATTTCAATAGTAATTTTTTGCGGGGCAGAAAATGGCATTTGCTGCATCTCTAGTAAGTAGGAAGCTATACAAGAAGAGTGTATGTATGAGGATAATGTAGTTGAAACCATACCCATCAATGAGGAGGTCTTGAAGAGGGACAGACAAGGTGGAGTACTGTCCCACCTGTAGGACTGGACACCTGCTGTCATCTACAGTCATTGAGGTGTTACTGCTGTTCAACACCTGAGGAGAAAGCTCCTGCAGAATGCTCACCTCATCTGGAGTGAGAGAGGAGGAAACACATGGTAAGCTTAAGAAGCTGTGTCACATTCAAACACACTCACAGATCATTTTGTGCGACAATAGTAGATGCGTTTGCATGAACCCTGTCCCTATTCTACTACAGTGTGTTAATGAACTTGTACTACAAAATGTCTTTTTACAAGTGTGATTTATGTTTATAATATTGCAAAATGGGTGTAAAATGAACAAGACAATGTAGAGAAACAGCAAAGAGATTTAGAGGAATTTCCATTACAGAGGACAGGGATTAAAGACACAGAACATCATCTTTCATCTATTAAATGAATAACAGCCTCAACTGAGTCATAATCAAGGGTTACTGTAACGTTATTTATTACCCTGCCCTAGGATAGGCGCTAACAAAGAGAAATCTCTAGGCAACCGCATGGAAAGTTATATTAATGTTCTGCAGTAGCGTGCTTCCAGCAAGGTGGCTGCAGTTAAAGGAACAACCTTCTTGTTTCAACAAGACAATGCGTCTGTACACAAAGCCAACTTTATAACAAAAAACAGACTACTTGCCTCAACAATACTATTCAACATTTGTTTTTATTTTCCATTTTCCCTGTACCGAAATCACCTCTACAATCCACACGCTTACGGCCATTCTGTGTTTCAAGGTTAGAGAACCCAGAGGGCGGCCATCTGCAGAAACCACACCGAATTGTTCTTCTGCCGGCACTTAGGAAAACCTCTAACACGCTGTGAACAGACCACCGATGGCATTCCTGAAAAGCGGAAAACCACTTACGGGGCCATTGCCTTTAAAAGCTGCAGAGGGCTGCTACAAATTCCATCCTATTTAAAGACTTTTTTTCCTTTCCCTTTGGTGCAGCACAGTGCCAAACAATGTTTTAGGGCTCACCCACTGGCTTTCTTTCAAGTCATTAGAAGCAGGAGCCTTTTTATTTTAACACCATGCCAACAGGTAGAGTGCCACTCGTCAAGTCCTGTCCACAGGTGGGGTTTTCTTTGATTAACTCTGCACTTTAACAACTCCTCCAGAGGAATATGAATGCAGCTTTTTGATCATATATAGAGAAGTGAGTCACCATTCAAACACTGACATGTTGTATACTGATCACACTTTATCCTGGGAACTCACATCATTGCCAACTTAAATGGCAATGTCATTATGTTAGAGGCCATGTTGAGACTAATTAGGCTAACAGAGAAGGTGCTTTTTACTACCACACAAGAGAGAAAATCCATTTGACTAAAGGCTGGTCATGTAAGAGTGATCTACATGAGCAGCAGGGTGCCTACAGATTATAATAGCAGCACTTTAGGATGGATCCCTGGGTTTGTAACCACCATGAACATGTCTCAGGCTGCTTGAGGTCTTTTTCTAAAGGTTGTATAAGATTTATAGGGTAGCTCACGTAAGATTAAACCCTACTTCTCTCATGCACTTTCACAAATGAATCCATGTCTGTCAGACCCATTTGTTCTTTACACTCATCCTGACAGCAATGCCAGACGAATCACTGGACTACAAAGAGCGGTCACACTCTGCTGCCCCGAGGAATGGCAGCGAGCGAACGTATCTGGTGTCACACAAAAGAAATTCCAACATACCAGCCTTACAGGAATCCTCAGAGATATATGGACGAGGGCCACTTAGACAGAAGACATTATTTGAATAATGGTTCTCTTTGCCCTTTTAACCTTTAGTTAACAGCCGTGAAGAATGTGAAATCAATGAGGCTGCTAATCGGGTAAACAAGATGTCCGTTTTTTAAGTTAAAAAACATTCATTAGTCTCAAGCCACAAGCAACGCAGATAATGAACTGAACATCTGCTTACTTGGATATTTGATAGTGAGGACTACAGTAAGTATGCTAACCAAACATGCAAATGCTTGTGTTTAAGGAGCACCGCACCATGAAGATTATTTCATTATTTAAAAAGGGTCTACTTAGCCTGTGAACACATCATAAGGGCAATTTTCATTTGAGGATTGAGGCAGTCTTGAGGCTTATATGGTGAGTCTTGAGGCATGCTTAACAAAAAAAGCCTCAGTAACTTAAAAAATATGTCTCTTCTGAGTCCCCCAATGTTATAAAAGTTCAACTTTCAATCTGAACTGGGAATGCAATACAATACATGATTACTAAAAGATGGTTGACCTTACATTTGTCATAACACCAAATGATTCAAACCTGTAATTATTAATGATTGCTTAATTTTTTTATAAATGTGAAAAATACATATTAATGAGTAAGTTAGAGCTTACTCATACAAACACACGATAAAAGTTACTTCAGTGGATAATTAGTTGTTTGCTGACTGATATAGCTTTGAGAAATCACTATTGCTCTCATTATCAAAGTGAGATCATTCATTCGGGCAATTAATGTTGGTTTTCCATTAAAGGATCAAACGTTTCATGAAAGAAACAGCTTGTTTAAAACGAAAGCAGACGCGTCATGTCTGCGCTCTTCTCTGAAACAGACGGCAGACTTAGAAGAAATGGCAGGACTCTGAGGAAGACTGGATGCAGTTCAAATGATGTTGGCATGACGGTAGCTTTGATTAGTATCATTACTTAGCTGATGGCCAAACAGCTGGTGTATGACGGGCTGATGGTGATGCATGAATGACTCAGCTGAATACATCAGGGGAAGTAACTTCACAAATCTGCCAAAACTGAAATTACGCTCAATATGTTTGAAAGATGTGACTTTTGTTTAATGTGCAGACAAAAAAAAAACTACTGGTTGCATCTAATGATTGCAATATTCTCTTAATTTTCCTCCTTTCTTTTTTTTAAAATTCATTTTGAATCAATAAAACATGGAAAACAGAGTTTCCAGAACCCAGGATTCTAGCATCTTTAGATTACAAATCTAATCGATATTAATGTAGACACAATGACCTCAAAGGTAGAAACATTCATGTGACTCAAAATATTGTATGAATACACTTTATTTTAGCCTTTAAACTGCAGCCGAGTCATTTATGTTACCTTGATTTTCCACCATAGATCATTAATCAGAGCTGTTTAGATAGGCCTCATATGTCCAATCTGCACACCACTCATTTACAACGCACACAATTACAAAAGCTCCTAACTATTTACAAATTGCGATGAAGCATAACAACTACATTTAACATCAATCACAAAACTCACATACTTCACTGTCATACCGAGAAGTATGGGAAGTGTGGGTTAGCTGATGCTACATTATCTAAATGAGCAGTAATTGATAGCCCCAGGAAGTGGAAAATGTTCTCACACACACTTGCTGATGTGGTGCTCTGATGGTCGTTATTAAGCACCACTTGTGCATGAGTGTTCATGAAAGAGCATTTCATGTGCCAACGCTGTGCCCTCAAGGAAAACTTGGGAACATACTCATGTAGTTTTCTCCCAACACTATAATCAAAGGATCAAGCCATTACCACGGGAGAGGGGGGAGAGGGGAGAGAGGGGAGAGAGGGGAGGGGCCACCAGTCAGGCCTGCCTTGTTTCTGGCAAAAGTGAAACAGATGTTTGAGTCCTGCATCAGGAGAAAGTACAGTGAAGACTTTCAGGGTCATTCTGCCCTTTGTCCTACCCTGGAGTCAGACAAACGTTTTTTAGGCAAGTCTCAAGGTATGCTCACTGTTGAGACTGAGAAAAATTGTTCAACAAAAGAAAAAGAATACAAATTGCAGACTTATTTAAACAACAGGAAGACTGTACAGGAAAGGATCACATGTATTGCTACACAACAAACAGCACTCTTTAAGAATAACTAATGGTGATGACGTATGACAATAAAAGTCATAAATGAAACTTGTTAAACTGGAAATACAGTAACATGTTCCAAGCACTGACTTAAAACCTGTGATAATAATAATAAAATCACCATATGTTACACAATGAACTGTTTAAAAAAAAAACTCAAAAAAGCACAAAGAACGAGCGCCGACAAAGACATTCAGGGCTGTACTGAATGCATCAGGGTACGAGTGCTGACGGACACACACACACACACACACACACACACACACACACACACACACACACACACACACACACACACACACACACACACACACACACACACACACACACACACACACACACACACACACACACACACACACACACACACACACACATCACACACGACACACACACACACACACACACACACACACACACACACAACACACACACACACACACACACACACACACACACACACCACACACACACACACACACACACACACACACACACACACACACACAACACACACACACACACACACACACACACACACACACACACACACACACACACACACCACACACACACACACATCACACACACACACACACACACACACACACACACACACACACACACACACACACAGGAAGACAAGATGCTTTACAATGGGTGTGTGATCTCTTATAATAGTCCTCGGCCATTGTAAAGCATCTTGTCTTCCAGTGTTATCATGCCATGTTCTGAATCTCATCATAAATCTGGGACAGTGATCATATGTTGTATAACAAACGGAGGCCTTTAATGATGATCCAGCATTGTCATTCAAAAGAATACAAAGGCCTCTAGAGAGACATTCAGTCAACTAATAAAGAGGCTCCAGTAATTCTGTGTTTACTCAACTTCAATAGCTACTACAGAAATGATATGCCGGAACTATTTTCATTTACTTGAGAGATAAAAAGTGGTTGATGACAATAGATGTCAGACAATGAATACAATTCGGTTTTAGATTACTTATCACTCATGAGTCATTGATCATAATCCAGAAATATGAATCTAGGAATAACACAGGATCATATGTAACTCATCTATGATCTTTTTTTAAGTGGTTTTGTGTTTATGAGACACACATATGGTTCACATGCATTCTGCATTTCACTATGAAGCAATTGACCATGTTTTCTCCACATGTCAGAGAACGTGTCTCCAGTTCTGAGACAGTCTCATAATTGCTGTCTTAAAAGGCGCCAAGCAAGTTTCTTTGTCATGAACAACAGATTTCACATTTGCGTTTTGAACACGTTTACCATAAAAAAACACAATATTAAGCAAAAGGTCAAATTAAAAACAACTCTTAGGCACGTCAAGGGCGGTGTCTTTATGTGTTTGACATGTTTTGAATATTCTTAAAAGCTTGGCCAATGACAGAGTTAATGTACTGCTTGTGAGTTAAGGGGTCATGCATGGCAACAAAGTCAGTGAATGTCGCTCTGAAGCTACCTGCAGGAACATGCTTCTGTCTGCAGGTACGCAAACATACACACGTGTCCTTGTCCCTTTAATTATTTTGCGCGCAGCTTACAAATGATTAGTGTATAATCACATCGAGCTAGAAAATGTATTGGTTGATTAGCATTCCTCACTATTCTTTAGTTGTAAGAGAACAACAATCAATTTGACAAATAACCAGAAAAGCAATTGACACTAAGGGGATGATAGAAAATAACTCAAAGCCAAACTGTTCATCTATTGCTTCACCAGAGGCAGCTATAGTGTCATTTGTTAAGCAGCATTCAGCTCCTAAAGACAGCCATGTCTGCATAGCGCTGCACAGCATACGCCTGAAAAGCTGTATAGAATCCAACATACACACATATGGGAGACATCGCAAACGAGACTTATATCCACTAACCGAAACACAAGCAGCAATCAGTATGTCCTTACAAGTGTGCATAGGGTGTACGTATTTGAACTCAGCGGTTAACAGCTACACATTTGATCCTTTCTTAGTAATGGCAGCATTTGAATCAGACTGTACCCATCTAATTAGCCTCAAGACAAGAATATATTTCTACAATGCTGTCGTACATTCTTTGTTACCAAGAAAAAAAATCACATTGACAGCATTGATTATTTGAAATGTTTGACAGATGGAACGATTTAAAACCCGAGATGTTTTACATACGAGGGAGAAAGGAAAACTGTTGAACATGTTTTGCATTTTCATGAGTGAAAAGCCTCAAACATGTAAATATTCTCATTCCAGAGTGATGATTCTTCAGCGTGAACATGAACACACATTGAGATCAGCAGAGTGGCAGAGTAGAGAGAGGCCAAACACAAAGGCTGTACACACTACAGTTCACATTAAGATCTCCCAGAGCATCACGCTTTGGACACACAACTTTAGTTTGTTCCAATTTATCTTGGCTCAGATATCAGTGGAGCTTGTTAGGAGCTTACAGACTTTATGCCAAACTGTTAGAGTAAATAGCAAAGTGTAGGTCCATCATGAGCCAACAATAGAGAATGGCACGAGGACAGTCTACACTTATTCTATTTTTATCAGCGGCAGTAATGCTGGTTGTGTTTTTAACGTGTGTGTGTGTGTGTGTGTGCGTGCGTGTGTGCGTGCGTGCGTGTGTGATTAACTGAATAAGGAACTTTTGAATAGACAATGAATGAACCCATGGCCCAGATATGCAGTTGTTTTGTAATTCCTGATATGTAATAGGGGATATACTCATCTTTTCATTCGGATGGCCTTGCTCATCTCAGGGAATTGCAGTAATTGATAAACGTTCTAATTATTTTTCCAGGGTTCCTTAAGCAAAACCTTATGGTATAAAACTGAGTATCCTATGGGGATTGTCTGCATGCTGTTCCTCCAGTGGGATCAGTAATAGTTATGGAGGAAAGGCTTTCTGTCATCAAGGGTGAGTCCTTAGCATCCAGGGGCCACTGAGGGCCACTGATGCACGACATAATGAATGTTCCCTCACCTCTGACTGGACCTGTTCCTCTACAGCACATTGACTGCAAGCTGAGGCCCGTTTCCTTCTCAAACACAGACAGGCGTCTCTAATGTGTATGCTTTATTCTACACGCCGTGCCCCGTGGAGAACCTCGAGAGGGACGGAGAGAATGGAGCTCTTAGTGTTTATTCATTCATGATGTCTATGTAGAGCAACATGAGCAAAGTGATGCTGTGAAGCCAGAATGATTTAACCATTAGGAGGGTTTCAAAGAGCACAGGAGGAGATTGTGGTTTATACCATAGCTGGCCTTTTTTTATTGTATATTAATGCCTCATTAATCATAGTGTTAGTTCTGAAAATGTTAAACCTGTTGCTTGTCAGAGACCCAGCCAAGACAGTGTAAATGTATGAAGTTAGGGCTAGGCACTATATTACTTTGTAATCCGCCCTTGCACAAAATGTGAAACTTCATAAAAGTTACGTTATTATTATATAAGTTTAAAAAAAGGTCACTTTTAGTCAAAATATAACAAGAATAGGTACTTTATGCTATCTTGCTACTCTTTACATAACGGTCTTGATTCCTTGAGACAAGCTGGCTCTGGTCATCTCATTGTGAAATCAACAGCTACATCATAAAAAGCTGCCTTCAATTGATCAGCGGTAGAATGGCGCTGCGCTGACTTTGCCATTGTGTTCCTCAGAAAGGAGGGTGATGCACGATTAGGCAGAAGCGATATCATTGGCGTTACATAGGGCTCAAAATTGTCGCCGATCGCTGCAATAAAGGTTTAAATGATTACTTGTTTACTGCTGAACTTCAGACGTGCATCCAATCAGATTAAAGCTGAATCAAGCAGTGCAAGCTAGCAGGGAGACTAAGCATAGAAACAAAACTTAACTGGACCTTTTCACCGCAAGGCTCTGTGTCAGTATCAAACAAATGATCTGAGCTCTCTGGTTGTGTCTCCAGTTAACTTGTGTTACCTGAACAGAGTCTTATTCTCGTGACTGAATAGTGTCGAATTGACGTTGTTGAATCCGTCATTAACTGCCTTGTCGCTAACACTAGCCAGAAGCTGTCTGCAGATAGCAGGGCATTGTCTTTGTCAAGAAACAAACTGCAGGAGCAGATGAATTAGTGTGCAGATGTTTATGCTCTATCTCAGCTGAAATACATTAGAGTTGATGTCTATGCTCCACTTAGTTGAAGCCCCTGGAACTGTGCATAGCTGAATGAGACAATCAGTGTTTTAATATGCTGTGATGTTAGCCTTGCGGATAGGGTCTTTTATTGCTATACACCTTTTTCACAGCATATATTAGCTTGTCAAAGTTGAAAAAGCGCAGGCGTTAATTGATGACATTAAAAATGACTGCATTCCATTTTGCTGAGCTAGCTCCAGGATGCTGGTTTTTGCACATGCTGCCTCACTGTCATGGCATTCTAGAAACTCTTTTGAATTAAACCATTGTCCATCAGATTAGTTTCACATGTGTTATTTCCTAGTAAGTAAAAAAGTATTTCTAGAAATATTTGATTTGTTTCCAAGTTGCTTGTTGTCACAGGCAGGGAATTACCAACTGAAGGTCAGCTCTATTGAGATTTTAAAGGTCATCAATCTGATATTCAGAGCATTAATACAGCAGAAAATAACTATCCGTTATGTTAAGGTATATTGCTCCCAGAGAAGAGAATCAAGTCATGCTCCCATTTTTTTGCGTCGTAAATTACAGCTTCTCTGTGGTTTGCTTACGTAGCCAGTCCAACTGTGCGTGCATGTTAGCGCATGTGACTCCTGGGTATGGCTAAGACTTTCCGGCACTGCAAAAATACAGCTGTAACCGCTGACAACGCCTTCCTTACCGAAACATAAAAACCCACCCTCGGGTTCTGCCTCAGGTTGATAGAGTTGACACTGACAGTCAGTAAATTATGTTGCCGTGTTTTGCACTGTTCTTGCTGTTAGCACCGTTAGCTGCTAGCTGCTGGCATAGCCTTCTCCACTTCGAGAGCTCTGAATCCTGTATGGAGACCCTGTTAGCGTAGTCTAACTCAGTGTTGTTTTTTCATGATAGTAACTGTGTGGTTCAGGCTGTTTGTCTACAGTGAAAAATATCACAAATCAAACTGCCTGCCCAGCACCAATAAGATCATTTAACTTGTGAAGAAAATAGAACATCACAGGACTTAAGAGTTGATTCAATAATATTTCTAAAGTGCGTCTTTTAGCTGGATGTTAAGAACTGCTGCCCCCTTCTAGCAATTTGTAATTGTAAAAGGGAATTCCTTTGTCTGTGGAGGCCCAGTGGTTTCTGGTGGCTGGTTAGCGCAGTGATAACCGCAGATAAGACATCCTCCCTCCAATCTAAATCAAACTCTGACCGCACGCCACCGCCTCTTGGTCTGGCCGACCTCCAACAGCCATAATCAGGGGAAGGAAAGCCGGCTGCCACGCCGTCCTGTGGTGGGATCACATTACTCTAATAGTCCAAGACAGACCAACAGATAGCTCAATTACTGTGCTGGTACAATTACTGGCCTCTGCTCTGGTAGATAGGGCAGCCCGAATAGGCCCAAGATTAAAGACTTCCACCTGCTCTGGTGGAAAACGAGGGGGGAATCACCGGGCCAGATAAGTAGGAAATGAGAGATGGACAGTTGGAGTGAACACAGGAAACCTAAGAGACCGTGTTCCTAAACATCTCCATCAGTCAGTCATCAACAAAGCTTTGAGTGATGGGCACACCTACTGCCACACTATGCTTTAACTGAACAGCAGAATGTGAAATGCTCACAGATGGAAAAACTTTCTGTCAGAGCAGACTCAGACTGCAGGCTTTATGGAGTGTGATGATCAGACAGCAAGAGATCCGACGTTAGGATTTTATTTCAAGGTGTCGCTTACAGAGGATAGAGTGAGCTTAGGTAAAATCTATGTTTGTGTGAAGAGAGGCTTGTTAACTGGGCCTATAACCTAATGCATGACACAGGGGGAATTCAGTGGACTGAATGGATTTAACAGATACTGTATGCAGTGAGGCTGCATGTAACAAGACCCAGTGACAGGCTCAGAACACAGTAGATAGGGGCCATTGTCTTTCAAACTTGTAAAAGGTCTTCATCTGGAAAAGCAGAAACTTATACTATGGATGATGTTAGAAACTACCCTCTAGAGGAACAGAAGGGGTCTAGATATATATATTGAAACCAGAGCTGTAGCATTAGGGAAAAGACATTCAATATGTACACTTCAATACAGTCTTTATAATGTGAACATTTGGAAACAATATTTGTTTTACTACAGTATATTCACTTTGTTTTAGGCTAAACACATCTTAAAGCTTTGTCTCTCACTGGACAGACAGTAAAGCCTGCAGGACCGGATCTGCCTCCATACTGTATATTCAGAGTGGTTATCTAGAGTCACTAATGACCGTGTCCTGGAGGGCTGAGAGGGACATAACCACTTCCTGTGCTGTGTTTCTTTTGCCTAACTGCCGTTGTAATCTCTTCTAAGAGAGCCTTAATAACACTGGAGACGGTCATCAGCCAAGTCAATTAAACATTATGACGGCATACAGTAAGTCAGAGAAGAGGTAAGGTCACTGTGATGCTTAATGCACAATAAGTAAGTAATATTCCATCTGCAGGACTCTGACTTTTCACAAGTTAAATGTTATAGATTTTAAATTCCGCACATTTTTTGGACAGATTCAGAGAGAACTTTGATAAGCTACTGGTTTTTAATCTATGCAATGAACAGTTTGAATTCTTAATTTGTTCAATACACTTGGGTTAATGGCTAAATACCTGCAAAAAACGAATGCCATTTCCCATCAGCCACAGCTCTACCTTGTGTTAAGTGCTAATAAGCAAACGTTAATGTGCTAGCAAAACCTTTAAGTTGTTGTGACATTTAACAAAATTACTTTAAGCCTCCTCAAGCATGTTAACATTTCCCCTCTTGGGATAAATACTATTTAAGTATGACCCAGGAGTGCAGCTTATCCAAACATGTTTTGTTAATGTCTGAATGCCATTTAAGGGCACTTATGGAGCTGCTAAAGCCTTCAAAACACAACATCTTCCCAGAAATAATGCAAGAGTTTCTTCTGGAAAACTTTCCCTCAGGGAGAGGAAACGTAGAAGAGCACCAGTCAGCACTTGTCCTGGTCTGCCTTTAAAACTTGCCTGTTGAAAAATTCATCAGAGGACACCAAAGGAAGTGGATGGAGTGAAGAACATGCCCTTGGGACAAATTCCCTGCTGTTTTTGCAAGAGTGAATAATACTAATGATGACCCTGTGGGCTTAGTGATATTCCTGCACATCAAACCATACACACCTAGGTGTCACCAATGTATTACATTTCCTCTTTAGATGTACTGACAGGTACTGAACTTGAGACATTAAACAGCCTAATGAAAAAGCTCGGGGAAGCGTAACTTCAGCTTCACATGTTAAGTGAATGACGTGAGGGCAGAGGGCAGGAGAGAGAGAGTCAGTCTGACTGATGGGAATCTAGGACATCCATCAGAGTTTTGTTCCACTTCGCCCTGGGCATGATGACCCTCAGGTCTCTGAGGTTAAGGTCAATGTAACTGCGACCAAACGCACCAAAGAGGATTTTAGATTCAATGTAAAAACCTTATAATGCACAACTATTTCTAACCCTGAACTTAAGAAAGGTCCAGTCCTGAAAGAATAACTTAACTTGTGTATTCATTTATAGTCAGCCATCCAAACCAATTTCTTCAGCATTAATTGACCAGACGTATATTTCTGTACCACTTCTACATTTGACAGCAATCCAATCCAAAAGACAAACTGAAACTCATGAATGAAAAGTCAGGGATGACCAACATCTGTAGGGTTTATCCTCTGGGGACAATGAGTTCACAGAATCTCATGGCACTGAATCGGACCATAGTGGACCAAATAAATAAAGCTTTTCTTTGTTTTTACAAAATTAAAATGATGGCAGAAGAAAAACATGTTCTAGTTAAACTGCAGTACTATGACACTTCAATGCTAAAAACAGTAAGCCCTGGTTTCTGCATGTTTTCGCAGATGTGAACTTGACAGTTGGCCTTGCATGAGAGACCTTTCATTTCTCACCAAGCCGACACATCGGCACAATGCACATCAAGCTCCTGGGCCAAGATCCTTCCCAGGACCTCACCTACTGTATGGAGACTGCAGAACAAATGAAAGGGGCAAAAAGGCCTCAACAGACAAAGCACAAAGTACATCTGGAGAAATCGACATTGTAAACACCCACTCCCCAAAGCCACACTGACCTGGTTCATAAACAGCACCTGTGGTAATCCTCATGTTCTACAAGCAACATGAGAATATCTTTAACCATGTCAAGCTAGGTATTTAGTGAGATTTATGTTAGCTCCAGAACCACAGAAATGTAGGAATAGGAGGCTATTAATTGTGTTTACTTGCTCATTGAAGCTATCTAAATAATTGTGTATTCCTTGCCATGTTCTGACCGCCTTTTTGCAATTTCAAGAACCACACAGCCAGATGAGGAATGTGTCGGCTGAACATGCAAACAGACTGAGGGGAAAGCCTTTGTGCTACATGTGTCTTACATACTAGTTAGAAAAACAAAGCAGGGTCGGTTGGGGAGGGTAGTATGGCCTGTATAAGAGTATTTTACATTAGATGAGGAAAGCAGAGAAGGGGCTTTTGGAAGGCCGAGGGAGCTGGTGAGTCAGATAATGAGCCTGCTGGAACACTGAAGAAGAAACACATCTCAACTTGAGTGGAAATCCAAGGAGTAAATCTGGGTGTGTTTTGGACAGAAGACAAACCACAAGCACCCATAGAGTCATGTGTAGGTGGTGGGAAAAATGTTTTTACTAAACTAAAACCAACTAAAAGAGATATCTATCTCCACAGAAAACATTAATATCAACATCAAAAACTCTCTTGAGAGAAAGAAGTCACTTTACATTTCCTTTATGATGGATATTTCTTTCGTGATTGTGGTTTCGACCAGTAAAACATGTACAACCAGTATAGCCATGAAACACTGTCCGAAAATGGACTGAAGTTACTAAATAACACAAGTGTGGTGCAGTGATGACAGACAAAAAGCAAATGTCATTTCATTGGATTTTGAAATATTGCAGCAAATAATATATTTGACACACTTTTATGATACGTTTTGTTAAGCAGGAACATTTCCACATATTACCACAACTTTTATGATTTTTTTAGCAAAACTGCAACTGCCAAAATGAACTACATCACGGTAGCATGGCAGCGCATCACGATTGCTAAGTTAAAGGTGGACTAGTTTTCGGCCTGATAATGTTTAGCAGTCTCGTTTACGCACTTATTAGCCACTGCCAATGTTATGATGAACAGAATAGACATACACGAGTGGGGTGTTTACAGACCCTAAACAGACTCAGTTCAGGTCGTAGAACAAAATGTGGAAATCTCTAAAGCTTGAGTTAACCATAGAACCTATTCGATACGAGGGAAAACGCTAGCTTATTTCTGATTTTAGGACTTATTCCTGCACCACTCCTTACTGTATTAATTGTGTTTCATGTTCTTTTTCTACATAAGCACTCCTGTTCAAGCATTAACATGAATGTTATACAAGCATATATGTGTATGGGAATGGCACCATAATACTGGCAGAGCTCCACTATGCTGTCACTTCTGTACAAACAGTACAACTGCACTGCATCTGTCTTCATGTGGCAAACACTCCACAGTAAAGTTAAACATTGTAGACCCGTTCTAAGTCAAATACTCATGACGCTGCTGTCAAGTTCAAATGTTGTTTCTCCAACATGTCCAGTTTTAATAAAGTGTTAACAACATTAATAAAAGTTATAGGGTGTGCTTTTTAACATATGCATTTTAAAAAGGAGAACTTCCTTGCCATTAAAATGACTTTACCTTAAACAGAAATGAATCAAGTATTGGATGTTTTTTTATGAAACTACTTTCAACATTGTTTAGTGAAATATCTTAATCTGCAGGATTCATTGGCAAGATATATGTTACAGACGTTCATGGTTCCTGGATAATGAATCCTAATTACAATGCTAATGAATATATGTTGAACAAACAGTTAAAATGACAAAGTAGAGTATACGACGGGCCAGATATTGGCCTACTGGGATCTCCTGACCTCAAAGTCTTCACTGCCCTCGTAACCACTGCCCTGTCTTGTTAAGGTCTTCATTATCGTACAGACCACACAAATGGGGTAAGAAAACACAAAGTTATATTGACAAAGTCATTAAAGTGCTTGTAAAAAACTCTTGTAAAAGCTTTACAGGGCTTGCTCAGCGCTGTCAAATGGCCGTGTGCTGTATGAATCCTGACCCTAAAACGTCAAGTTCAGTTGGTTACTCTTCAGCTCTCCAGTAAACTAAAGCCTGGTACAGGGGAGAGTAATCAAGGGGCAGCCTAATAGGTGACAGAGTGACAGGGAAAAGTCACAACAACAACAAAAAACATTCCTCTTTTGCTGTCAAAGTCCATATGCAAAGCAAGTTAGGACATCTGCCTCAACAGGAGGACTCTAGAAATGAGAAAGTGTAAGAATCCAAAGTACACTGATATAAGAGAGTTGCATCTCAACGAGTCCTAAAGCTTCCGTTTTGTTGTCTACTCGTTTTAACTGTCTACATTCTGGAAATAGTTTGTTTTCCAGAATGAAATATTGAATCTAACAGACCCTGGCTGATGCATGCTGTAGAATGAGTTCTCACGTACTGTATGCCCTCGGATTGACTTTGTTTTGCACAGACTGATGGAAACTCAATCTATGTAAAGTCTTGGCCCTGGAACATGGTAATGGCAACCACGCTCAAATTCCCCGACAGGCCTATGTCTGTTTGTGTGTGCGCCAGCAGCCAACATACCGGTGCTTTTCCTTCATGTCTGTCAGCAGCACAGACCACAGCAGATTACCTCACTCTCACCTAATCAGGGGAGATGAAAACACAGCTAGGTCATGAGAACCAGGTTATCCTCCCTTAACTTAAGAAAAGGGGAGGCGAAGAAACCGAGGGAAAAACGACAAAGACTGTGGTGTGATGATGATGGAAAAGATTGATTTTGAACAGCTAGGCAGTTATCCAAGTAGGACTGTCTGAGAAGCACATTTGTTGATCAGCCATTACGAAACTATCTGTTTGAATTAGTAAATCAGGAAGACAGGGGACCTCCAGTGGCAATGGCTGGTATTGTTAGCTCCTTAATTACACCATGACAAAAAAAGCTCTATTCTGCACCCAAACCCATTAAGTGATATAACTATACATTCATATTTGTACAACTACAACTAGTCTTAAAGCACCAGTTCAGTTGACGTAGTAATTACTTCAGTGGTTAATCTATAAACCATGAATTATACGGTGAAAGAAAAGTGTCACTAAAACCTAATGTATCTTTTAAAACTTGCTCACATCAATACTTAACCAATTATGTGTTTAAAGGTTTGACCATGTTTAGCATTGGGCATATCATTTCCATACTTAATGAAGTAGAACATGAACAACGTCATTGTCTGTAGTCTGATTAGATGCACCATTTGTTTAGGCCCACAAACTCAAAGTACAGTATTATTTCAGAGAATAGAGAAGGCACAATGGTTTGTCATAGAAGCACTTCTGGTTGCAGGTCCCGCATTTAAAAGTGCATTCAATCTGATATGTCTTGACTCCTCTATGTTGATTCAACACACAGTGCCTGGCCTCCTGTCCTCTCTCCAGTCTGTGTGTTTGAAAGGGGTTAATATCTATGTAAATTGAGCTTGTAAAAGTGACAGGAATGTAGCTGGCGGAGCCTTTATCTGTAACTGGCTGTGCCTTTATCTGTACCATGTCAGTCTGCAGAAGTACAATCTCATGTCTCTTGGGAATGCACTGCAGACCGAAAGGCTGACTTAAGTACAATCAGTTGCATTGTGGGCATCCCAACTGTATTTGCATTGTTCATTGTTAATAAGCCTTCTTTCTACATTTTCTGTACAGTAAAAGATAATGTCATGACATCAGGTCATTGCAAAAATAAAAGACAAATAACCGGATTTCTAATTATATGAATAGGACAGGTAAAACTCATATTGAATGCTAATAGTATTGTCCATAAAGACATATAGGGTGTTTCCTTTCCTGCTGTATCTGTAGTTTCCTTAGTGTGTACTAGTTATGTAGGGATGTCAAGATACGAGAAAGGTAGAAGACGATAAAAAAAACATTTTTTTCAATTTTTTACCACTTTTAAAACCACAAAACAAAAAACCCCATGTAACCTACTTTGACATGAATTGAGTTATACTGTTTGTATACTGGTTTTAGTTAGGAAAACATCTTCAAACTACTGTATTCAATTAATTTTCTTTCCAAAAATAGAATGAACTCTGAACTGTAATGTAAGTAAATGAGATATCCAGTGAAGGGCAGATAACAGCTAACACTAACAAGCACTATTGCCATTTGGACAAAGATGTGTGTTGCTCACAAAGTAGCATTAGCAAGGAATAAATAGGGTGCGTTACCTGGACGTGTTGATAGTGAGCTTATTAAACAAAAGAGTGAGCTGGATGCGTCAAAGGCAAACTACTTTTAGCAAGACGGATCATCCTTTTCATGTTTTTAAGTTTTAAAAATGTCTCCAGCATACTTTTTTGCAAACATTAGACATTTTTAGTCTCATGTCTGAACAAGTGTAAATGGATTAGCTGGACATTTTGTTTTATTTTGCTTTAGGTTTTCTTTGGACCTTGACTCTGATCTGGCTGTGGCACTAATTACCACTTGTATCCTTAAAGAACCCCCTAATATGTCCAACAGACAAACATGTGGCCAACAAACCTTCAAACAGGCACACTTTCTCCAATGCACAACAAAGCTGGTTAATGTCTCTTTTTGGGGGGGAACGGTTTTGATTAGAGTGGCACAGTGCCATGCAGGCGATGAATAAAGAAAGCAAGTCAACCCCTGTTCCCCAGAAACAAACCCTACAGGGCTGATCAATCCTGAACACTCAGGACTTTGAGCAGTGATGGCGACACACCGGACTGAGCCAGACTTCAAAACAAATCAATCACGTTAAAGTAAACAAAAGCTCAACAGGTCCAACAGGTCCTGACAGACAGCGAGTGAAAGTGAAAAAAGAAAGAAAACAAAACCAATATTTACTCTTTCCCTCTGGCTGTCCCACCAAGGATCTGCTCGAGTTCTGTTAGTCATAACAGAGTTGTCACCTCAGGTCCTGCATCAGTCAAGTTCAGCCAATCCAATAAAGATAAGCATCTGCACATGTTCATCACAATGAGGACGTTTATGAACATGTCGAGTGCCATTCATGTTAACTTATCACTCTTCACCTTTACAAAAACACCTATTCATTTCATCGAGCAGGTTAAGTTCATTCTTTTTAGAGAAAACCCCTACAACAGTAAATGAAGGACAATTATAATTACAATGCCATGGCCGAAAGATGGTGCCATTTGGTTTGTTTTTTTGCATTCATATGTCAGGGATCATGGATCAAAAACAATCTCAAAGGGGAAGCAGAGTAGGTATGTTAAAGAAATCCTGACTCGTTGTGCTTAAACATTGCAAGGTAAAAATGCACCAGCAAGATTAACACATTTCTTTGGAATCTTTTTAGTATCAATTCATTCCTACCGGACACAAAAAACTGAAATGTCTTCAGAGCCAAATCCTAATAAATGGTAGCGAATGCCTCTAGTGAATGCCACAGAACTGTATCATTGTCTGAAACCTCTAAACATATAAAAGAGCCATACTGTTCTGTTGTGACATTTCTGTCAAAACCGACTTTCAAGTTAATAAAAAGCCACACGCATACAGCATGCGTCACACCTTGCTGATCACACAGAGAGTTCAACAAAAAGGCAGATGGATGCTGGAGCTTCTGTGTTTTGTATTAAGGTACCTATGTAAGATTCAAGGGATCCCAAAATATTTGACTATTAACCATAAATGGGTTTAAATATGTTCATTTTTTTATGTGACAGGAAAATCGCTGTGAACTATGAGTTATGTGGCAAAGACAGGAAAAATGTGTGTATGTGTGTCTCACTGGTATGAAACAACATTGCATCACCTGGCATCTATTTTGCGGAACACAGGCGTATTAAGGCAGTTACACATGTCACAGCTGCAGCAGTTAAACTGGCCTCCTGGCTTACCTTGACTTTTTTTTAATGATGGATAACAATAATCTGATAGTTTAAATGTGTCCCACGGGAAAAATGACTGCCAAATAAAGTCAGGTTGTGCTATTAAACACCAATATGCACCAGACTTAGGTCTGCACGTCTTCCAGGATTGTAGACACTCATGCCAAACTCATACCAAGAGCTGATACTGAAACCTCTGCTCATAAATGTTGTTTGGAGGCATTAAGAAAGTGGGTTTTTCTCTAACAAGACGAGCAGTACATGACAAAACAGACATACCACAGCATACAGCCAAATCTGAGACCAAAAAAAAGAACGACAGGTACCTCTAACAAAACCCATACATCAGAGACCATACAGAGTTTCAAACAACAATGAATTTAAAGAACAAACATATTTTTGATAGAAGGAATGGCGCAGGTGTAGAAACACAAACAATGGCTCAACTCTATTCAATTGTCCCAGTATATAAAAGTGTAAGGCAGCATTAACACCAAGACCCTGAAAAAGAGGACTTTAATGGAATTCAGTAGGGATTCACAAAGATATCGACATGTCATTGGTATTGAAAGATAATAGGCTTTAAAATTAAGTGTCATTTGCCAGAAATGAACATTCCCACCGATACGACCGTCGGATAAACAAGTATAAATAACGTGCTTTTATTTTTTCGACTATTGAAGGTGTACACTTTCAAAAAGTTGCCAGTGGGCCATCACAAAAACTGTAGACAATATTGGAATTCCATTACAAAAAAAGAGACTTGACGTTGCAATTAGGTCGAATAATTAGTTATCAAATATACTAGATCCCCAGAATTCAGTCATCAAATATTTCACCATACACCCATGCGTTTTATTCAATGACAAGTCAAAATGCCTTTGTTGAAAAAGGCCCACTCTACAGTAGGTTCATGATGTGCTCAATAGTGTCTGTTAGTACACCTGTTTTGTGCCACTTTGAGAAATGCCATTGTTTTTGTACCTTGTAGATTTTATGTTAGTCCTGCACACTCAAACTGCAAGTAGGCTAGATCTTTAATGATCTCCAGATTGGCACTATTAACCACTTCCATCAAGGTTCCATGGTACTTGGATATGGAAATGTTTCATGTCAATTTAAATGTGGCAACAAGTTGGAATGTTAACTGACACACCTTAAAAAAACAGCATCTTAAGCAGGTACTACCAGCGACACCAGGTGCACATTATCACCATTAGCTCTTTCTCAACACCATAAGGCAGGTGTTCAACACTGGCAAGCTGCAAATAAGCGTAGTGTAGTGGTGAACAGAATGGAAAATATGAAGTGTTGTCACTTGAGTCAAGCGTAACCACAATAAGAATGAAATAGCCTTTTCCATATAAATGTGTCTGTTTGTGTATAACAGGCAGTAATGTGTCTGCAGGCTATTAGCAGTTACTGAGTGATGGGAGACATATTGAGAAACCACACTAAAAAGTGGTCATTGTGACATTGTTGTTGATGATAAAGAAAATAAAAAGCCCCTTCTTTTATTCATTGTTAACGGTCAACATCTGAGGAACTCTCTCTGAACACTATCAACCCACTCTATCTGCCATCTGGTTTTAGTTGGCTTGAAAAGAGAATACAGATGAGGAAAGGGGTTCTGATCCAACATATGGTGTGCACCTAGCCCCCTCCACCCAACCCACAAGCTGTGACCTACTCCACACCCAGAACCAGGACGAGGACCCAGTGTGTTTAGTCTGTGTATAGTGTTGGGAATGTTACACCATGCATGCCACATCATGTGGGCCTCTGCCTGGTTAAAGCTGGCTAATGGGCCACAGATCAGGGCTCACCAAGCACTAAGCCCAAGATCACGTTTCATTGGATGCAGATGCCTGCTTGTGGATCTGGCGATTTATGGCAATGACATCATGAGCTCAACCTGCTGGAAGATGGTGGGTACTGTGCTTTGATCTGGGTTGAGGGATTGGTGATCTGACATAAGCAATGCATAGTCTACCAAGTTGATTTAAATGATGACCCCTCATACAGGATAGGGAGTATGAAAATACTTCTGTATTACACTTTTAACATATTATCTACTTCTTCTTCTTAATCCATTACTTGAATTGTCATTCATTTCAGCTAATGAGTTTGCATAAGAAGAATATATAGATATAACTTAACCTTTTAATTCTAACCTGTGGAGGTTGCAATGTTTGATGCAAGGCAAATGCTATGAAGTGTGTCCTAAATATCCAATAGTGGGGCTACAGGATAGGTGCCAATGAAATCTTGAAGGTTATTTCTATTGGTAGCTCGAACATACAGTACCGAGCAAATGTAAATGTCCCTAGGTTAGCAGGGCAGAAACCGGTTTGAAGTTGCATAATCTAAAGCATAGTCTGTCAATTGATGTCTTCCCAAATTTCCAAAGTGTGCACTACTGTGCATTTGAGACACAGCTTAGGAGCACCTCACTGTCAGAGCTCTATTAACATTCTCACATAAGGTCAAGAAGGTTAGACTGCCATTCCTACTTCTGAAGAAAGTGGTAGTGCCGGAGTAGCAGTAAGGTGAGTGGATGGCTGATGCTGAGAAGTATGAAGACACTCTCAGACACAGGCCCACCTTTTGAACCTCACAAAAGTCTTCCCAACAGCTGTTCTGCATAATGTGCTCCAGTGATACCCATCTCATAGGGCCAGAGGTTACAGTAAGCTATTCCTGACATATGGGAATCACATAACACAGCTGGGTATGGCTGACTGAAAGAATGGCCAACTTGAAGAATGAATGGACTAATGAATGAATGTATGGATTGGAAATGACAGAGACGCCTGACGCCTAAATTCAAGGAGCTACAGAGGTGAAGGCAGGCAACTGTGCCCACATTTTTTCCCTCATGCACATTTCACTACACAGAGAATTGCATCCACACTACTGTAGGTTCACAAAACGAACACGCTTTTTTTGTCCAGTGAATCATTGGAGCCAATAAGATATTTTGGACAGTTTGGAGGATTTAAGGTCTGTCCAGCAATTGATTTACTACCAGGCTGAATGGTGCATACTGCTGTCAGCACACAGGCTTCAAAGTCAAATCAGAGCTGGGATAAAGGGTTGAATGGTCATTGTATAAATGAAAGTAGTTCATCAAACCTGAGTCAAAAGGAATGCTTCAAATACAGACAGAATGTGATTCATTGCAGTCATAAATATGATGGTAAATGTACAACAGATCATCAGGTGGGTTCTCCTGTTCCCTCATGCACTTTTCTTTAGGTCTTTGTGATTTAGGCTACTTGAAAGTTGCTATATATATATCACTACTTAAAAAATGCTTTCTCCCTAATGGGTACAACCACGATATATAAGGCCCTATAAAACATGTGTTTTGAGTTTACATTAAAAGGTGTGTAAGGTATATTGAAGAGCCTGCAGCAAGTTTGGCATTGACTGAAAACTGCAATTACAGTCATTTCATCTTGGGAGTCAGAATTGGTTTATCTCGCCAAAATGTAATGAATGCTAAAAGTCTGCATTTGTAGTTAATTACCCAAAGTGCTTACAATTTTCTGCTCCTTCGCCTATTCACACAAACATTCACACGTCTCCACACCGATGGCATGCATGCTGTGGTTATTGGTGAACCTGCTCTACCTCCTGAGACAGAGTTCCACAGCACTACATTGTTTGATACAATCCACAAATGGCGCAAGAATAAACTCATTATCCTTTACAGTCTGTTTTTTCTCATATGAAGGTGTTGATTCATTGCGTTTGCACAAATCCCTACTAATTACTAATGGGCGAGATTTATCAGGGGAAACCGAACAACAACAGGGGATCATCACAGCAGAACATACACATCCGTCTGTACATTGATATCCATTGACAGTTTACACAAGGCTTTCACTCTCTGCCATCTACAGTAACTCAATGTAAACACAGTGAAAAGATTCAACAGGCAGGGTTCAATCAACACGCTCAGCAGTCTTATCCAAACTCTCAGCTGTTCCCTGCTCTCACATCTCTGTTTGGGTCAGCTTTGTGACTCAAGTGATGGCATGTGTGACGCTGTGGAATCCAGACATGACATGGTTGGGCGCCTGGCAGAGATCCAATCTGAGATCAACCTCAACAGGTCATCGTGGATTAAACAAGCTCAGAAACACGACGTAAAGCTAGAGCCGACACATGGCTATCACTGTATCAACAGTCCTGATAAAACAAAGGAGATCCAGACACTGAAAACACTGATGGGACAACAGAGCTGGTTGTGGAAAATGATGTTGTGATTTACTCAGTCTGCTTGGCAGAATGAAAGCATTCCATTGGATTTAATAACTGTAGATGAGTTTTGGCTTCACTTTCCACATGTGTTTTATGCAGAATAACAAAATGTTGTGTGCGTGATGTATTCAGCAAGTAAAATCATCTCTTTAGGGCCATGTAAAAAACACATGTATCAATCAAGTGGTGTTTTCAATTCAATTTAAAAACATAAAATGTATTTAAATGGTTTTGCACCATTGGCCAGGTGTTTTTTGACAATTAAGGTGCCTACTCAAGATGGTTCCTGGACGCCAAATCAGGCATAAGGCATTTTACAATGTGAACGGCATTAATGTGTGTTAATGTCTTCACATTTATGAGTGGACTTGTATCAGTAGGTTGGTCAGTTCAATGACGGTGGTGGCGAAGTCCATAGGAACTTAGCTTGGCAATTGGAAGGTCACCAGTTCAAGTCCCGGAAAGACCAAGTGCTACCGAGGTGTCCCTGAGCAAGGCACCGTTCCCTACACTGCTCCCCGGGCGCCGTACATAATGGCAGCCCACTGCTCCTAACACTAGGATGGGTCAAATGCAGAGAAACCGTTTTGTTACATAGTACCTGTACTACGTAATGACAATAAGTTGAATCTTCTTATCTTCTTCTTCTTATAAGTGAGCTATAGTAACATGTCTTAATAGTGTTATTTTATTTTCCTTTGAGAAACTGTTAAACCAATTGAGAAAATAAAACGACCAATTGCCTTGCAGTTAAATAAAAAAGCCTTATTGTTTCATTGTGGTCTGTATTTCGTCTTCACAGCTTGTCAAACAAACGATTCAATCTACACATGTTTTGGGTTTGGTCACACACCAGAGTATTGGAATGAAAATATAGAGAGGTAACAGCATCAATGTTGGACTAACGAAGCTGTTGAGTATTTGAGGGGTGGATGATGAGAAGTAGAAGATTTTCATCTGGACACAAAATGCACTGAACAAATTATGTAATGAACTCCAGCTGATCAAATATGACTTATCAGTGTGCTGGTGTGACAGGGTGTTAATGAGTATTCACAGTTGATATTGTGCATTCATTACATCTGGTATGACAATGGGGAATCACAGAATACAGAGGACGGTGAAGATAAGTACCATGTGACAAAAGCATGATGTGGTTACTGCAGAGCAATAGTTGTCTTTACATAGCATTTGTAAATAACTACTATTTTCCACAAGTACCTATAACTTAATGAACTTCCAACTCCTGTGGATATAGTTACGGAGATGTCTTGAGTTTATGGGCAGCTAATTATCTAATAACAAAAAACACCCATCTTTTATCTGTTTTTGTGCTCTACCACTGCTCGCTAATTAATTTCCAGGCAGCTAGCTAAAAGTAATTTGGTTGTAAGTCACTTTACTTTAGAGGAAAGGCTGGGTGGCTTTAGTTTAAGTGTTTGTTGGGTAAGAAATGTAAAGTGTTTCATGAAATACTCCAAGTAACATTACCACCAATTGCGAATTTAAATTAAAGCCTGGGACATTTTTGATGCGTCACACCTGCTGAAGAATAATGCCTTGAAACAAAGTACCACGTCTATTCTGCACTGATATTTAACTTCCAATAGTTAAAAGGCTCGGCAGGTGCAACACCACTCTTACCTGTCTGCAGCATCCCAGAGCCGGACTCTCCTCCAAACTCCCCCGGTGCATCGTCCGGTGAGGCGGTGCTCGTGCTCATGAGCCCGAGGAGGCAAAGTGTCCATTTTAGCAACCTGCAGAACATCTTCACGCGCTAATTACCTTTGCAATTAAGAGTTTAAGAGGTGCAAACAAGAGAACCAAAACATGTATTGGAAATGAAAAATATATATAGAGAGGCTGTCATTAGTCCTCAAAAGTGAGGAACATTGTTTAACGGCACTTTTTGTTCTTTAACTTGGACTAACTTGTCATCCTCTCCAGCTCTCCTCTCCTCAGACAGCAGCTTCTCTCCCCCTGCAGCAGCAGCTCATCATAGAAGCGCCAAACCAGCCAGCAGAGGCCCCGCCCCTTTCCTAAAATCCAAACCAATCAAATCCTGCAGGACCTCCGCCCATTTGTTTTAACGACTGTCTGACGACTTAACGAAGTGTTGATTAAAAAAATATCAAAAAAGTCGTTGGACCTTTCATCACTGCTGCAGATTAATGATTTATAAGGAATCACGTAATCTGCTGACAGTGCTGAGTGATTCAACATTAAATTGCTCTTTATTTATGTATTTATTTAGTTGGTTAGCAATTGTACACACTGGTTTAATTTGCAGAGGTTTATTGATAGGGATTGATTTGCCATCTAATATTTAAAATAAGCTCCTATAGTATAGGTTTTATCTCTGCAACGTCATCTTTATAGGGATAGTGGTGGTCTAATGGATAGTGAGGTGGGCTGAAGATCGGAAGGTTGTGAGTTCAAATCCCGCCAGGAACACCACCACTAGTGTGCCCTTGAGTAAGGCACTTAGTCCTTAGTTACTCCAGGGAGAATGTACATGAATTGGTCATTGTAAATTGCTTTGGATAAAAGCATCAGCTAAATGTAATGTTATGGATCATTCTGGATTACAAATTGTAACGTCGTTAATATTCTATTCTCTCCTTTTCAACCTTTAATTCTTTTTTACAACAGATTAAGATATACCCTGGGAAGGTTATTTTTTTATGTGTACTGTTTCAGTTTGCATACAGCACAGGACTGCAGTATCAAACGTATCCCACACTAAACTGTAGTATAGCATGTACATTTATACTTCCTAATATAGCTCTACTTTAAGGGGTACTCCTGGAAACCAGCACAATGTACATGTGATGGATTAACCGTTAGATTTGTCATAATGGCACCAATTCCACATCATAATTACAAACACTTACACTTCAAACTATGTTACCTGTCTTGTACTGGACTGGACTGCATGTGGGTTTCTCATTTCATCTGCTTCAGTTCACCTCCAATTAGTCTCTTATTGAATCTTAACCTCATATTACTTTGGCAAAAAGCAATGGTAAAAAATACATGTGGTCATTTCGCTCAATAATCTATCTGGCAGTTTAAATGTGAAACCTTATGTTCTAACTTTCATATTAAGTTATTTGCAATTGCTGTTACTTAAAAGTTGCCAAAAGCTACGTATAACAAGATTTAATCAGGAATATGGAGTATCAGATTTTGAAACTGGATTCAAATTCAATAAAATGCTTTGGAAACCCGACCCTAATCCCAAAACATGTCAATGCAATCTTCAGAAATCTTCATGTTGCAATTTCATAATCATACCTCTTTATTCAAGGACTTATATTCATATAAAATCTATAGGTACAGTCAAAATGACTGTGGGAGAGACAGTCAAGTAACAGATCAGGCAGCGAAGGATTCAGCCATTCCAGAATCTCTTTTCTGAGAAAGAGCCTTGTTTCCACTTTGGTGGTAATTAAATGTTATTCAAGCTCTCTTTTTTTGTCTTTACCTGAAACAGATACATTGTGTGTTTAGATAATCAGAAAATACAACAAGGAAACAAAGGGTACAAATCATGGACTGAATGAAGTCAAACAATTCCTCTTCTTTTTTTCTTTTTTTTGCACATGCACATTTTCATTTCAGAACATGCAATCCCGGACATGTCCAGAGGGGGCAGTCAAGAGTAAAACTGTAAGAGGAAAACTTGGCACCCTGTTCATGTCACGCTCGTTGGAGGTCTGGAAATGTTGTTTTGAAAAATCTACTTGAGAGATGAACACCAATCTCTACTCCATTAGGCAACGTACAGCTTTTTTTTAAAGACAACAAGCAATCTATTACGTTACCTTTACACATACCAGAGCCACGCCTACAGTTAGACCTTATTGCTTTAAAGTCTAAAACAGCTCCTTTTAGATGATCCATCAAATAGATTGCACACATATGGGACAACAGGAAGTTAGGGTTAGGGAAATAATTGGATCAAATCATGTTAGCAAATCATTTACATGTTCTTAAACTTGCTTAGCACCAAGAGATGTAGACACCGAGAAGATCTAATCTGTATTTTGATTCAAAATACTGATAAATAATCTTTCTATAAATGTGCAAACATTTTAGTTTTTAAATAGCCACCCATAATCCCGTTTTGACAAAACCTTTTTCTTAAATCCTTTATCGCAAAACAAAATATATGTACTTGTTCTTTGACCAATTACTCCAATTTAATTTCTATTTATCTACCAATAAGTATTTAATCAAAAGTCTGATATATCTCATGGGCAGTAAGACCCATTGTGTCACAAAAAATGTAAACACACTATTGTTGGTATTGGTCTTTCATTGGATTAGTTGACAATAAGTCATGCCCAAAGGAAAGTGGGAAAGAGTGGAGCCAACATGTTGCAGAAAAGTGGGGAAAAGCTAAATAAAGGCCATCTGTTATTGACAGAATACCTCACACTAAACCATTGTATCAATCAATATGTATCTGGTTTTCAAGCAAGTTTAAAACTGTTCAAAATAATTAAAAAACACAACTTGATCCAACAGTTTTATATTCTGGGTGTTTCTATCTGGGTAGGCTTCATGCAGTCAACTTGCCAACCTCTAAATGCCCTGTGATTCACATATATCAGCTTTGATGCCATTTGTGCCTCAGTGTGTGTTTGTCAGTTAACTGTACATCATATAATACATATACAATTTACAACTCTTCATACATAAATGTAAAATTTGGTCGCAGTCACACTAAAGCCTGAACCTGGAGATTCGAGACGGTAAAGCTACAGGGCAGATGAAGTGTCGTCTTGTTGCATAGCCCTATTTCAAGTCAACAGTCAGCGGCAACAACACAACTCTTTATTGTACCTGTGGATACACAGACAGGTAACCTCTCCTAAAACCCTCACACAATACTGCACTCAGGGGGGGGGGAGAGATAAGTGTAAACCTGGACATTTGGGGAAATATGGCAGAAACAATGTATGCTTGAGGAGGCAAGTGTTGAGATTTGTTGATCAGAAATAAATAAAAAATGGCACTTTTCTGCATTCAGAGACCATTTCTACCAACTGGCTGGCAGTATATTTGAAAGAGAAAGGCAAATGCTTACCACACACCCTTAAGCAAAAAGTACAGACACTATTTTTGACAAGTTCAAGACCCTGGCATGCATTACATCGCTTACTTTGGATCTGTAAATCAGACATACTTACCACAAGATTCAGTACAAAACATAATTGATATTTTTTTGCATTCGGTCCACTATACCAGATTAAAACTTTGTTCTCTACACTTTCCTCAGCCTTGTACACACTCACATCCTCTACTGTATATTCAAGTCCATCTGATCAGGCTGCATCTTAATACATCTTGGAAAACGAGGCACTTAGTAATCAGCCACATAACATCAGAAAAGAGTTATCTATTCCCTATGCGCACTCAAAAAATGTACATCTGGTACAATTTACAAAAACTGATTATGAAAACTGGGCTCTAATTCTAAATCCAACCTCTCACAATGTTACATTTTTTGTCACATTTTTCGGTGTGTCCCTTAGGTTTCATGGCAGAAGTTTAAGATTGACATAAATTGGTTCCATCTGGACAAAATGTGGTGATAACCCCAAGTAAAGGCTGATGAAAAAAAGATAATTTGGTGGAAGCATCAATATGATCAAGTTGTAACTCCTCTCTCACCGACATAGCAACCATGAACAACATTAAACATACAAAAATAAAACAGTGTTGTGAGCAGCCATGTTGATACCAGCTTTGAGGCATTCAGATCACTTCCGCTCAAAGAATGAGGATGGCGTTTTGTCTTCTGCTCCATCACTGATTTTACTGGCCAAGGCAAAATACTTAAGGGTCTTCACAGGTGCTATAGTTTCAGTGCAAGTAAAGGGGGTAGAAAAAGTCATCAGTGTCTTTATATCCTTAAAAGTTTGTTGTATAAAAAAGGAGAGTAACACTATAAAGCTGGAATGGTTTCTGATCCCCTTTTACAGCACTTTCCACTGGCTTTTTCCTCAAAGAGTTTCCTTTTGGATAAATCCGCCGGCTTCCTGTCAGCTCATTGGACCTTAGCTAGAGCGCTGTACAACACTGATACGTTTCCACCACGTTAGCACCAGTCCTCGTCCTCCCTCTCCCTGAGACTCCCTCGGCTCCCAGTAGCAGACGCAGAGTTGCCCCCGAGGGTGAAGTGGAACCCGTTGGGCACCCCCGAGCGACCTTGCGTGTTTGCCGCTGTGACGGACGCAGCAGCAGTTCCTTGTGAAGCCGAGGCTGTGGTGGAGGTGGAGGTGGAGGCTGCGTTTCGGGCAAAGCGTCCCCCTCCGTGGCTACTCACAGAGTCATGGAAGTCCTCTCCATGGGACGCCTGTTGAGGGGAGAGCTGCGACTGGCGGTTTAGATTAGAGTCCGAACCGATGCGTGTGACGGGGATCGGGGACTCGTCGTGGCCCCAGTTTAACCGATCGTGCTCTGAAAGGCCGCGGCTGAAGCGAGTCTGGGGCCCCGTGGTGGCGGCGCTGGCACTGGGCTGGAGAGGCGAGGAGTTGGCGGTCTTGTAAGCCACGGCAGGACGAGGGGTGAGGGGGGTCTGAGGGAGCTGCCTGCGACCGCGGCCCGGAGTGCTCGATCCCGAGGGCAGCGGCACAGCTTTCACCACACTGCTACCATGCTGAGGACACAAATGATATACAACACAATGATTCTGCAGGTCAATTAGAAGAACGTAAATCTAAAATGATCGGAAATATCCAAAGTGTGAAGGATAAGTACTATACCTGGTGATCATGTACAAATGAAAACACCAAAATGAATATAATGAAGTATTCCTGCAAACAGATCCTAAACCTAAATCCTACAAATTGCCTGTTTCCGAGTTCCAAATTGGGGCTTTCATTGGAAAGTGGATTTATTATATATTATCCTTAGTTTTTACAGTTTGGTTTGGTTTTATTCCATCACGAAACAATATGTTGATACTTAAATATATACAGTAGTATTACTTTGCATGCAAATAGAACAATAGAAGTCAATAGAATATGGGTTATGTATTGTATAAGCAAAGACGAAATAAAAAGAAAAAAACAAATAAAAGCTAAGAGTAACCCTTTAACTTCACAGTCAGTTTTTGCTTCAAATCCAATGTTTCACTGTCCAAATAAATCTTACAGACCAAAGGGTTGTGCACAAGCTAGCTGTCAATCACTGAGGAACATATAGCAGTAACTGACCTGTCTGAGCAGAGCAGCGTCCTGCCCCTCTCCGGGGGACGTGGATCTGCTGGGACCGGCTGATTTGGTGTGACACTGCTCTCTGCTGCCGTAACGCTCACAGGAGTAGTAGCGCTGCTTCTCTCCTGCTGAGGAGTGATGCCTCCTCTCATGAGGCCGGCTGCGGTCACGCTCCCTCGCTCGCTCTCTGGACAAACCCTCCGCTGAAGGGTCGGTGAACGAATCTGGAGGACGGCACCATCAAACAAAATCAGGGGAAGAGGGTAGAAAATACACTATATCTCATGATCTATGACTGCATTCAGGGTCATTGTAGTATAGAAATAGTAATAAGGAAGCTACAATTAAATTGTTAGTTCACGTGGGGGAAAACAACAAAGAATTAAGAGGTTTTATACATTTAGAATATCACCCTCCTTTTACCCTCTACATCACCCATTTTGTATTTAGAAAAATCCATATTCAGTCAGTCTTAGATAGTTTTTCAACACTATGGAGCAATGTTTTTACATAAGGGTCCCCATTTAGAACTGTAGTAAACACCATGAAAACTAATAAAGAAAAATAATAAAAAGGATTTTTGTGACATAAAACATCAGATCACAATTCGGTTCGATACAAGACATACGGTTTAGTTTGATGCACAGATGAAACTTTGAACATACTTCAAAGCCAATATGTATATGATTTAAAGTCAAATTAGACAATGCTGGTGAAATTGCTAACACATATTGTACATGTTACATGTTGTGCTATTTCCCTGGGGGATGTCAGAGTCAGAAATGTTCAAAGTGTACGCATGAGGACTTTGAATGAAAATCAACTAGGGCTGTAGAAAAACCTTAGTCATCATTCCTCAGGCGATAACCGTGCTTTCAATTTATAGTTTTTCATATAGACTTGGCCTGCAACACCAATAACACACTCCATCAATCCAAAGAATGTAAACATCATCAACAACATGTGGTCCAGTTTTAGTTTCACGAGACGTATCATGTTTTTGTGATGTGTAATATTATTCCACGATATTTCCCTACACCTCTAATGAAAGACAAATGGCTCGTCTATGTTTGTCTGTATGTGTGTGTGTTGTTATCTCGTCTTTGGGTGTGTGGCATAAAGCAAAGCACTGTGGAAGAAACAACTCTCTCTTCAGCGCTGGAATGACTCCAGTTTTTTAGATTAAAACCGCGATGACAGAAACACAGAAGCCTATTCATCATCGTGATGTGTCAGATCTGCCTCGAGAACGACAAGCTTTGAGGAGTGAAACTCTCCCTCTGCTCCTCCCAGTTTAATAGATGTACAGAGGGCTGTGGGATGTTCTGCTATCTCACCAAGAGGTACCCATAAATCCCTGTGCTGGACCTGTCCACTGTGGCCTTTTATCTCGGCAATAAAGCCCAGCTGCTGCCCTCCAGTGTTAACACAAAAAACACCCTGCCACCCGCTCTCAGGCTCTAATCGCTCTAGCAGACGACCCCTGATGGCAAACAAAGAAAATTACATTGTGATAGAGAATTATTTCACTAGTCACCTTCTAATAATCCTTCACTTCTTTCCTTGCCTCAATTCATGTTTCTCTGTCTGTACAGGCAGCAGGCATTTGGCCTTGAGTGCCCTATTGTATGAAGTTTAGCTGGCGCCTGTTTTCTCAGGATCTCTTCATGAGTTGTGTTAAGAGATGACATCCACCTTATTTGTGAATATGCATAATGCAAGGTTGTCAACATTCTCTCCTTCAGATAATGATAGGATTTCATATATGCAATATGCTCTATACGTTAGAGACCAAGGCCTCTGGAGGCTGTTACTCTTTAAGAAATGTAACTGGTTATGTCTGTCTGAGTGAAGGTTTAATAACTACCTTTAAAAAGAGCCATTTAGGGGAAAGAACTACAGAGTTGTTTTGGCGAGAGGCTCTGACACTACAGTGCTACAGCAAATGGCCTTTTCCATTCTCCCGCTGTAAATTCCAATAAATCAGTGTTCAGTGACATCAGTTCAAAGCTCTCCTGTTCTTTTCCTCAAACTAATATAAAACATCATTGTAAAAGTTATTTACTTCTGCATATCAGTTTGAAAATATGTACTGATGTGCATTTATGGACGCTGCGAAAAGCTGTCCCAAAACCTCACACTGATGGAAAATAATAAACAAACATGGACAGTGTGAAAAGAATGGTATGAAGTTACTGATTTATTTTTAACAAAATGGGTCACTGTTTCTTTATACAGTAGCTGACACAGCTGAATCTTACTTGTCTAACCATAACCAGAAGTGCACCAACACATGTGCTGGGTTTCGGATGATTTTGCTCAGAACTATACTGTACACAACACAGGCAGTTTGTACTGTTGGTCTTAAAACAACCCCATAGAATTAAAAAAAGGGGTACCACAAGGTTCTATGCTGGGTATCTATACTCTTGACAACAGCATTACAATCACAATCTGCCTTTGAAGGTCTTTAGACATCTCTGCATAATTTCAAGCCCACACTAAAAGCTGGCAAAGCAACATCTGTTTTATTTTTCAATAACCATTGATTCCAGTTTGCCATCCCATCCCATCCATAAATTAGGACAACCTTTTATCGTTATGTGTGAAGTCAGTGGAGCTCAGTCTACATTTTATAAATACAACTGTTAAGGGTCATGGGGAACAAAGGGAGCTACTTATAGAACAAAAAGGAACAGAAATCCCCAGCAAAGCAGATTTTCCTTTGAGAGCTCACAACTCTCTGTGCTAATCAGATGGAAAGCCTGACATGTAAAATCCCTGGATGAAGCGCAGCAGAAACCCCTTCACCTACATAACCCGATCATGGAACCTTAATCCTATAAAGAATTTCTGCAGCTACGATGAGACATCAGAGTAATCTACAAGGAAAGCCTGGCCTGCCATCGCTGTCTCTCCATTAGTGCTGCCAAGTTTCTAAGTTTATCGCTGTATTATATGAATAGCCCAGTCAAAATAATGAATCTCTCAACAACCTATAATAAGCCACTTCATTTACTTGTATCATACTTTAATACCTTGACTATTAAGCTCTATTTGATGACATTCAGTAAAAATGTTTTACACTCATATTAGCGTTGTAGACAGAGCGTGTGAAGCAAGACTGTAACCCTTTTTTCTGTGTGGCCACTACTGTTAATTACAGGATAGCGGCACATCTCCCTGCTGCATTGTGAGCGTTCCAGTGGCATCTAGCTGTGACGTTGCAGATTGCAATCAACTGCATACCATTCTGATCACCCCTCTCTTTTCTAAGCGTTATGAAGAACCCATGGTGCCCGTCAGGTAACACACAAAGACGAGAAGCCCTCTCTAGCGCCAAAGTTAGTTAGCCACCTCTCAATCAAGGTAGCTACTCCTTGAAACATATGCTGCTTTATAATCTATTTACATTTCCAAAATCAATAAGGTGCAATTTTGAAGAGGACTTCAAACAATCAGATGAGACCATACACTCTGAAAGCAAAATGTAACTCAGATGATAAATCAAGTGAATTTTCTCATAGACTTCTGTACAATTTGACTTCAGTCAATCGTGCTGAATATTAGAGAGAATCCAAGTATAAGGCTCTTTCCTATTGGCTTCACTTTTACAACAAATGGGGGGCAATACATTCATTCAAATCATTCACACTGCTCTGTTATCCTCATCAGTCACAGACAGTGATTGTAATGCTTGTTTTACTTAAAGGTACCTTACTGAAATGTGAATAAAGGCACTTTCATCTATGTTTGTCTCACCAACTGTGCTGGATGGCTGCACTGATCCAGCTCTATCCAGAGACTTTTGCTTCTTGTCTTTATCTTTCTCCCTGCGTCTATGGCAGCGGTGGTGGTGGTGATGGTGGTGGGCTCTGTCCTGGTCCTGGATCTGACCTGGGCCCGTCGGGGACTGAGCCAAACCGGGCCGTTCCAGGTCATACTCCCTCAGCCCGACCTCCTGGTAGTGCTGCGGCATCAGCGAGGAGGCCGAGCGCTTGATGGGACTCAGGTCCACAATCGGCTGAGAGGGTAAAGAAACATGATGATGAGTAGGAAGAAAAGAAAAGGAGAGGGGCGGCTGTGGTGGTTACACCAAAACCACGTATACTGGATCAACAAAATAGCCACAACACACAAACGACACAACCAGTGGACGGTTGTCTTAAGACTGACGTTCTACCCGTTCTTCTCTACGCACAGATGTAAGAAAAAAAGTGAGAAGAATGAACACAAATCTGTGACAAAACTTGAATACTTACCGTTACAGCACTTCTGTAAGCTAGCAGTAATCTCTGCTAGTCAAAACATGAGGGGGGTTGTGGACATGGGCCTTTGTAGCATATTTTGGCATTTTTATAATTTCATTTCTGACTTAAGTGTACTTTTCTGTAGCAGCTAATACTTGCATATTTACCAAAAGGATGATTCCACTAAAACATGTAAAGATGTCATACTAAATATAATTCAATATTGTTTTTATCACTATGACTCACTTGGATGATGAGTAACCCCTCTCCCATATCACATTGTTTTAATATAGTCATGTGAGATGGATTATGTTTGGCTTTAAGTATTCAGTGGTGACATAAACCAATCATTCTCCATGGATTTATACTGGCACTAATGCTTTGAGGACATTGACCTTCACCCCACCTCATCTGATCTGACTGACAGTGCAACTAGCAGGCAATAGACTGATGTAAGAAGGAACTGGAACAGCAGCTAACTTACCACCCCACCTGGTGGCTACTGCATGGATCATGTCTGATTATTATAGGTAATAGTTTTTCTTTCATGATTTTAGTTTCCGAAAGTATCAGTACATATTCAGACAGCTTTGCATAGCGTTGAAAATGCATCTATGTCATGTTATTATAGGAACGTTGGAAAGCCAGTATATGACGCAGACTATATTTATATTCATTAACAGACAGATTTAGGGTGGTTGTGCTGTTCCTCATGTTCCCACCTCACAGCCTGGCCTGTAGCTATAGTCAGAAACAACAATATCACAACACTTTGGAAAATATCCATATTAACAAGTCATTTTATATAGTATGCAGTCTTAAAATCTTAATTATCAGTTGAATTGCTAGTAAAATAACCCCCCCCTTTTCTTTCAAACTACTAAAAGGAGTCTGAAAGTGAGGTTCAGTCAAAAGGTCAAGCGATAAATTAGACTTTGCTTTTGTATTTGTGTGCTACAAAAAGATTTTAAGACTGAACGTAACATCAAATGACCGATAAGGTTAGACGTATTTTATGGTTTAGTTAGAAGAAAAAGATAAAAATTGTTATTTCAAAGCAAGAAAGCAGCAGTACTGTCTCCGCCTTGTTCCAAAATCACACACAGACTCACAAAAAGACACTACTACACTACTACATAATGAAACTCACATCCAGTACACACCACCACATTTGACTAAAGTGTAATACTGTACTGTAATGTAAATATGTTTTTCAATTCCATGTCATGACAGGAATATACTGTATATGTAAGAGGATGTGAACTCTGCACTGATATGAGGAGCGCATGGAGGCAAACACAGACATGACAGAAGAAGAAGAAGAGGGTGTAGGAGGGGACGAGGAGAGGAGGAGAGAAGAAGATCTGAAAGAGTGAGGTGGCACAACAGGTGGTACATACTGCCAGGTGGGTCCCAGGGGCGTGGCGAGGGTGGCTCCGCTATCAGACAGCACACACAAGAGGGAGGTGGGCAAACATTAGCAGTGGGCATCAAATCAGAGAGGGAGGACAGAAGAGGAGAGAGGAGACTCAGGAAGCATGAGGCTGGTGAAATTCGGTATTTAATTATTGACAATAAATACTATGACAAGACCAAAATCAACACTGTGTTTATCCTTCTCATAAAAAGTGTCTGTGTATCTTCAAAGTCTGAGACACTTATTTCCTCCATCTGCCATAAAGCTCACCTGTTTCCCAAAAACACATTGTTGGGCCACACTGGGTAAAATGCTACTTTATTACCATGAAGGCATTCACATGTTTTGCTCAAACATACTCTATGCTGTTAAAATAGTAACTGACGGACTGGAGTTAAGAGAGGAAAAATGCCGATTGAAAAATGTCCCTGACAAATACGTTTTGTCTGTCTTATTTGTGTAACATTTGCTAAAAAACTACAGTGCCCAGCTTTTCTATGAAATAGTCAAAGTTAAAATCTGGAAGATATCAATGTTGTTCTCTTTTACTGCCCTGATGAAGACGGTCTTTCATCCTACTTGTCATTAAAGCTCTTTTATTTGTTTCTCCACCCTAGTAACTGTTAAAATACAAGTATACGACTTCAAAACCGATTGAGTTAATGAACATTCCTGTTGTGTTAGCTCCATATCCCCCACGGTGTTTGGAAAAACTACTGCTGGGTGATGGAAAACAAATACTAAGGTGCATTAATACCAAAACACGGTGGTCCTGACATCAGCCATTGTGTGATCTGGACTCCTGAGTTGGTTAGACATTTTTTACTCATCAATATCACCACAGACACCTAGCTCTAATACTGCAAATGCATTGGGCTTCCATTAGTGGTCCCATTAGTTTAAATCTGTACATAAAGAAGGACTTTACAAACTGCTGGTTTTGGTCTTGTTATGGCATTTGTTGATAATGAAAAAATATGTAGAATAATTTTTCTTGAAAGAGAATAGAAAGAGTAAGAGGTCAAAATGCAACATAAACATAAGGAAAGCACATGTTAAGTGCGTTGGGACAAAAACACAGAGAAGCTAACAGACAGGTGAGACAGTCCAGGAGACAGACAAGTGACAGACAGAAACATCATCCTGACATGAAACAAATATGCAACAGACAAGAGCCGCTGGTAACTCACAGAATGACAATGAAAGTTAAACAATTATCAGAAGACAGTAAGTGAAACTCATTTAAATCAAGGGATACGCAAAACTCAGATGATAAATTAGATTGCAGTTGAGTTTGACTATTGTATGAACTATAAAAAAAGATGATAATAATCCAACCGAAGACATTTAAAACATTATAAAATAACATCCATAAGATATCTAAGATAATTAACTCACTCTGACAGTAATGTATGTTATGTGTTAACATGCTCAGGTTATCTCGATGAGGTTCAATACTTACATGTGCAAACAGTATCTGTAATCCATCAAATTATTTTCATTCTCAATACAAAAGGACTTAATGAATTAAAACACTGTGGATATGGTGGAAAATAATATTTAGATTTTTGAAACTACTACTACCATATGATAAGCCTCATAACCCTAGATGCACACGGTACTAAACGCAGAGATGCAAATGTGGTATTGATCTTCTCATGCAACCCTAAAAAAAAGATGGAAAATAAGTATTTTTTCCCATAAATGCAATCTAAATATAAAAAAAAGTCTGTCCCTTTGTGTACATTTGTAAAAGTTGGCACACTGTTTAACCAGCATTTGATTTTTTTTGTGTCTTTTCATAACTTTCTTATACAAATCAACACATGCACGCATCCTTTGCTGAGTCGATCTCTCTCCACACTGTGGATATGGTGGAAAATAATATATAGATTTTTGAGACTACTTCATATGATAAGCCTCTTAACCCTAGCTGCACACGGTACTAAACGCTGAGCAGCAAAGTCTGTCCCTTTGTGTACATTTGTAAAAGTTAGCACACTGTTTAACCAGCATCAGATTATTTTTTGTGTCTTTTCATAACTTTCTTATACAAATCAAATCAACACATTCACGCATCCTTTGCTGAGTCGATCTCTATCCTGAGTTTCCTCATCTGTGATAAATGTGAAGTTGTCAGAGAGGAGAGGTGGTGCGGGGGTCAGCAGGATGAACTGATGTGGACTGACAGAGCAACAGAGCGGCTCACGGCTGCTTCACTAAAGGGCTACCACTCAGTATTGCACCAGCCTTTGTTCAGCCTACCTCATCCACCTGTTCAACTGCCAAAGACGGACATTTCTATCATTTTGTACGTCATGTTTTACACTGCAGAAGCCACTGTTAGATGATTTCTCAGGTACTCCACGCCGCTGTAAAGCTTACGTAGTACTCAGCGTTGAGTCTGGGCAGAGAAGCCGCTCTGCAGTGGCCCTCCAGGCTCGGATATGCCTCTGAGTCTGAAATGTCCTCCACCTTCGTCAGCTCAACAAATTCCTGCATGAAAAAAGAACATGTAGTACAGTGTATGGGGGTAACACAGAACAATATAATGTAAAATAACATTTGAAGATCAAGTTTCCTTGGAGTACCTGAGGTCTGGTGGTGTAGGGCACATCCTCTGACTGGCCTCTCTGTAGTTTCCTCCGGACTTTGGGTCTCTGTTGTGCCATCTGAGAAACGTCTCCGGACTGGGAATGTTTTATGACCCTCGTCTGGTTTAGCCTGTTTAAAAATACACAAGAGCTCTGACTGTAATATTGGCAGCTAAACAGCGTGAAGGATAATATTTAAACTGAGGAAACACCTTTCTTAGTGTCAGTCTAAACTGTTTAATAATGAAGATAGTTTCCTTTTTTTCAAGTAATAATAATAATAAACGAATTGAACACAATTCCTATATATTGCTAAACATATTGTCTTGTACCTAAAGATTATTTGACATTAGGAATACAAAAAAGCTACACATGTTATGGATATATTTTGTTTCTTCTGTAAGACGTATCGTACGGTAGCCCTGAGAGGAAAGTCAGAATTTAGTTTAGCTAAATTAAGTCTAAACAGGACTAAAAGCATATAATTGTTCCTGCATGTGAGTTTTCATTTCTCGAGGCACTCCAAAAACAAGGTGAACATACAGTATGTGATCATGACAGTAATGTATCACACAGAATATATGTGTGACAGTTACTTACGCTGTGTCCCTGCTGATGGAGGGGATGCTTGTACTGGGCAGTGCCACTAGCTTGGTTTCTGGCTCAGGCTGGGGGGGGCTGGGCTGTTTGGGGAAGGGGAACGTTGGTTCTACTTCCTTTATCTGAGTGAGGGTCAGCACCGGACGGAACAGTTTACTCTGCAGGACAGATTGACAACGTTTATTCACACTGAAAGAGATCAGTTTTTACAAAAGGTCAAATGTAGTTGTACTTAAATGAAAAAGAAGTATTTTTATTTAGTCTCGTATTCAGCTTTCAAAACTCAATTTGGTTGAAATAAGTTTCCCTTTATTTGAAAAATCGCGTCAATGATGCATGTTGCTGAATCAGTAAAAGGTAATCTCTTAAAAATAGTTCCTGTTGCCATTAGTTGTATATGCACACGTGTATATAAAGCAATCTCATCCAGTTATAAGATGTATTGTACGTTTTCTTTCTCAATTGTACAATACAGATTATGACTAAAACACAGTCAAGATTAACATACAATAATCAATTACAATATTTTCCAATCACGAAAAATCCAAATAGGTAAACAAAAAAGACTTGAGAATTTCATGAAACTATGACATTTGGGCTACCACAAAGCCTGATTATGAAACAAGGTATTAGACTTACATGTGGTTTAATTCAGGAGTGTCTTAAATGAGACTATACAGTATGGAATTAACTGAAAACTGTAGATGATGCATCTGCTCCTAAAATACAGTATAATGGAGTTATATCTTGTTATTCTTGTTTCAGTCAGCACTAGAACTTCTTATCACGCTGTACCTGAGGTAAGCCTGTGTTGTTCTGCTGCTGGAGTCTCTTGGCACAGGTCTGCTTGTAGTAGTCAAAGATCATCAGAGCTGCGTAGACCTTCCCCACCGTCAGCTCGTTGTCTGGGGGAGAGGGGAGAGGGGAGAGGGGAGAGGGGAGAGCGGAGAGTGAGAGGCAGTTCCTACAGGTGGCCAGAAGATGGCGCCATGTGATCAACAACATAGGTCTCAGAGAGAGCCACAGATGTGTCAAGGATAAAATGTTTTTCACAGAGAAAACTATTTATGACAGACTTAGAAAATAGATCACAATAATTGTTTTGCTTCTCCATGCTTCCGTAGATGATTTTATTATTTCAATAACAGATAACTGAGTAGATAGGAGGGAATATTTTTGAAATAACCACCATGGCCCCTAGTAGACCCCCACACACATAACAGTCTGTGTTGTTGTGTGTGTGGGGGTCTACTAGGGGCCATGGTGGTTATTTCAAAAATATTACATTTAAATACATTTTTTTTTAAATACCCCTTTTTGTTAAATACCAACTATCAGAATCAGAATCCCTTTATTAGTCCCACAGAGGGTAAATGTACGTTGTTACAGCAGAAAAGAGCCACATACAGCTTAATGTTACATATGTTACATATGTTACATGCATTAAAAAGTACTAAGTAAAAAAAAAAAGTTAAGATATAATATAAAATATAATAAAAAATTAAAAGTTACACAATTTACAAAATACACATCCTGTAACAGTTCTTAGGATTGAGCAGCCAGGTATATATTGCACAGTATATATGTGCAATATGTGCAATATATATATATATATATGCCAATAATAACTGTGCAATATATACCTGGCTGCTACATCTTCAGAACTGTTACAGGATGTGTATTTTGTAAATTGTGTAATTTTTTATTTTGTATTTAATATTTTCTTTATGCATGCTTCTTAGTTAACACTAAGCTGTCTTTGGCTCTTTTCTGCTGTAACAAATGTACATTTCTCCAGGTATTCTGATTCTGATTCTGAAAGGGTCAAGTGGACAGCAACTCACATTTGGGTGGGGTCACCAGCAGGTCGACGGTCTTCTGCGACAGGCTGGGCCACACGCGGGCGATCTCCCGCTTCAGGTCAGCGTCGCACAGGTGCTGCGCCAGGACCCCTGAGGATGGGCCCACAAACATGTCACATCAACTCTGCACCACAGCCATCACAGATTTCAAATCAGAGCCATCAGTCCGGCCACGAGGCATTCTGGATCTGTAGTTGTAGGCGCTCACCAGATGCCAGTTTGATCTCCAGCGCCGTGCGGATCAAGGCCATCAGCGTGGAGGTGAAGTGCACCGTCTTGTCCTCCGCAATGGGCATGTTCATCCTCACCAATCGCTGAGAGGAGTGGGAGCAAAGAGGAGGGACCATGAATCAGGAACACACAACCAACAGCACATTAGAACTGAGGCTGGATTGAATAAATAACTATAGTAGAAATTAGTAGTTTTAAAACTAATTCTTTAAATAATAAATGAATGATTTTCATTTTAAATGATGTCAGTTTGTCATCAGAGTCACCCTACCAGTAACAGTTACCATAAAACAACTGGTGGAAAACCCCTATATAGTTACGAGTAAGGGTTGCAAGGAGTGACTATTTATATTAACGCTCATCCTATACATTTAGGTTCTGATGACCATTTTTTGTCTTTTAGTCTACAAAAAAGAATGAAAAAAGTCCATCCCAATTTTTGATTTCTTTAGTCTGACTAATAGGGTGAATCCCAAAGATATTTAATGTACATGATATGAAACAGAGAAAATCATCATATTGTCACATTTGAGAAGCTGGAAGCAGTGAATCTTTGATTTCAATCTAAATATTTCATAATAATAATAATGCTTTCATTTAAGTTTCCCTCAAATGTCTTCTAAATTAGCCAATGCATCTTTTTAAGCCAATGTAAAGGTCTCTGCCAGGGTGCCCACCATACACCTTTTTTAAGCTAACAGCAGTAAACACATGAATGCATGGAGTTTAAAGCTGCTGCCGTTGCTTTGAGACTTTTGCAAATCCATCGAAAGCATAGCCTTTTCTGCTAAAAGCTGAAATATGATTAGCTTGTGATGCTTACCAGTGTGCGCTCAGAGAACATGCTAAGCTCTCACTGCTGCTGGAGAAATGCAGCAGCATGTCTTTGTTCTGAAAATAATGACTTAGAAGAGAAACAGGGAGGTTGCTGCTGGACAGGAAACTGTCCATCAAACTGTTACTGTACTTAAGACGCTAACAAGATAAGGTCTCATCTTTACTCACATGTCAGATGTAGACTGACTGAGTTATGGGTGGCTGTAATCTCCCCTCCTCTCCAAACACACTGTACGGCTACACTGTCAAAGATAGGGTGGAAATCCACATTCATTGCTCGTTGTGAAAATGTATTTTTAAAGGGTTTTCCCAGCAACAGACATGCCGAGCATGCAAAAAAACACTGTGAGAGATCCCTCCTTAAGTCTGCTAAATCAAACTGCTGAGGCCTTTCATTAGCTTTAACTGAACTTTAAAATGTGTGCACAGAATGAAGATTGTTCAGAACAATTCTATAGTGTCGTTAAAATAATGAAATTCTTTCATTAAACCACTTCCTATCAATGAAATTCCTGAAAAATGAAACCTGAGTTGGTTTTAGAATACTTGCTTAGAGTATAAATGGATTAATGATTGAGATGAATCACTTATTGTCAACCATTTTGATAAAGATTAAGTAATGTATCCATCAAACATCTAACATGTGTCCAATGTGAGGATTTGCTGCTTTGTTTCTGGTTTATATCAATAGAAATGGGAAATCTTTGGACTTTTTTCAGACAGTTTGTAAACGAATGGATTTATTATTTAATTAAAAAAAGTCTTGCAGCCACAGAGGCTTATATTTATTTAACCACTATTTCTACATTAGGCTTCAGAACTCAAAATGCATCAGGCATTCATTTTGTAAAAGTAAACAGCTATCAGCATAAATCCACACCATGCAGGGCTTTGGATCAATGCTTCATTAAAATGATTCACACACACACAAACACACACACACACATGCATGTTTGAGTTAGTACAACACATTGACAGTGAGGCTGGGGGGGGGGTAGACACATGTGCTGGATATAGAACTTCTAATTAAAAGAAATAAATTAAGAGCCGAAGGCGGAAGAAAAGACCATCAGAAACATTTGAATAAAAAAAGGAGAAGGGTAGCTGATGCTTTCCATTCTCTTTAAGCCGAGATGAGGGGACAGACAAAAACATACAAGCTGAAGGGATGGAGAGATGAGAGGAGGAGGAGGATTAACTGGAAAGCATCTATGCATGTGAGTCTTCCATCTTTTCATAGAGAGTAAGAATGACAATTGCAGATCTTGAGCATCAGAAAAAATAGAAACACATGGAAAAAACACCTATGGCACACACACACACACACACACACACACACACACACACACACACACACACACACACACACACACACACACACACACACACACACACACACACACACACACACACACACACACACACACACACACACACACACACACACACACACACACACACACACACACACACACACACACACACACACACACACACACACACACACACACACACACACACACACACACAGGGAAGTTAGAGGAAGGAGAGGAAATAAATCCCTGGAGAGGGTGAAAGAAAGATCATCCAAAGCAGAGAGTGAAGCTTAGGCCTGAAGACAGAACGTGAAAATGGAAACAAGAATGTGACGAGGAAACTGTGACTGTCAGGGGAAGATGTGTTCATTAGGGAGGGAGGGAGGGAGCGAGGGAGGGAGGGAAACAAAGTAGTGGATGGCAAAGTATAGAAGAAATAGAGATGGGGAGAAAAACCCTAGCCTTGCTCTCATGTGCTGCTCTCTCTCTCTCTCTCTCTCTCTCTCTCTCTCTCTCTCTCTCTCTCTCTCTCTCTCTCTCTCTCTCTCTCTCTCTCTCTCTCTCTCTCTGTGTGTGTCTTTGTTCGTGTCTTTCTCTGCCGATTCACAAAAAGACATTTTTAACTGGGGCGAGGGCAGGACTGCCTTAAATGTGATTCATGTGGACAGCTGCGTGGGCGCACGGCAACCATTCACGCAAAGCCTGCATGCTGCGAGGTAAACAGCTGGCACAGGGACTACCTGAGGATCGTTGACTCTAATAGAAGAAAAGTCTTACATTGAATCATGAAATAAGTCATTCAAGTCAGAGCAGAGGCTGTTGAGGAGACGGGGAGAATGTTTTTAAATGACTAGCAGTGTTCACTCAATAATGATCGTTGAATACAGAGCCTTAACTAAATAGTTGGGTCCTTTCCAAAACGTTACACCGCATTTGATTTATAGTTTAGTCCAATGTTACATCTCCTTTTTAACTCAGGTTTTGGTCGCAACCAGCCGCAGATTTCCAGAGACATTGCATGCCAGATTGCACTTTACAGCTGATTTGGTGTGCACTCTGCCCATTGTTTGAAAATGAAATATTATTTTTTTTACCAGTTATTTGACAGGATGCATCTTAAAAGATACAGTCATTTCTTTATCTCACAGATTTCTAAAGTCTGTTAAGAAGAATAAACGATTTGGTTAAGACCAATGTTATACATCTTTGGCTGTGGGAATATAGGGTGTTGCCGTGCAAAGATCTAATCACTTTATGTAGACTTCTGTGAGTTCACAAAATAACATTTGAAGATGCAACCTGGTGATCAATAACAGGTAACAAATATAAATACATTTACCCCTAAGGTTTACATACAAATCCCGGGGTAACATACTTTCCTGAAGTCATACATGGGGTTTTGTCTCTACCTCATCCCGAGAATAAATTAACTGGCTACTAGACATTACACTTTCAAGATGCCCAAAAACAAAACCTACAAGCTATTAAGAGGCTCACTAAGAAGTCAAATATTAAGGTTTTAATCTCTGATCTATTTGTATTTATCTGTAACATGGCCTTGTTGTAGATGAAATGTACAAAACCCTGGCAGCACAAGGCCAGAGCGTCACAGAGGGACAGAAAGAACAACACAACAGCAGGTCAGAAGAGACGCACTGACAGAAGCCTGAAGATGTTTGACAGGTGGAAGCAGGTGAACCAGAGGTGACTGAGGAGGGGGGAAGATAGGGGGGACGGGGACGGGGACGGGGGGGAGAGGAGGGAAGGAGTGATTCTACCTTATAGGCGACTCGGGGCGGACATTTCTTTCCCAAACCTAGTGGAGGGGACATGTCGCGAAGCATCTCGTACATGTCACGGTAATTCATGCGGCCGCTTCCAGGGGGGAAAGATGGTAGGAGGAGGCCATGGAAGGAGGAATGGAGATTTCCCAGGTGAGGAGGGGTAGGGGGAGTTACATGATAACAGAAGGCGGCAAAATCCAAAAGAGAGAATGGGAGGGGGGAAAAGAGGAAAACACAGAAATCCTTGTTAATAAGATTTCCAGGATATGATGATTTGGATACCATCCTAGTTGGATCCAAGGATTCAGGAATGGATCCCAAAGGAGGAGGGAGGGGGAAATGCTCCGGAGGACCCCCTGTGCACAGACGCTGGATGAAGAGGGGAAGATATGCATTTGGGAACGAGAGCGCAATTTATGTTAAAGCCACTGAAAATGTATCTTTTGAGTATCACACATTCACCCGGCTGGCTCTAGGAAGTTTACAGCTTGGATTCCCAGGACAATGGATTCAAGGCAACCAAGTCTGGAATCTTCCTAAACCGCTCCAGCAAATATAATCCCCTTCCTCGCTGTGAGCCGTATATTTGCTCTACTCCAATTTCCAATAGATTACTGTACTGCATGCAGCAGAGTTGCAGGACTAGTTCATGGCAAGAGAAGAAGAAGGAAACAGAAGAAGTCTATCTAGCTCTGCTTTTCAAAATATTGGTTTAGTTTTTTCCTTTATCCCACTGAGGTTGGGATGTTTACTCCCAAGAGAATACTCTTATTGAGTTTATTTAGAGATTTGAGTGTTTTCAATTCACAGAACAGAAATGACGTGTTTGGAACATACTGAAATAATGTCTCAAGAGGAACGAAATGGATTATTGCAGGAGTGATTCAAGAGTTTTCTGTTTTTCTCTCTTTTTGCCATGACCCTGAGTCATTGAAATACTTAATAACCGCAGCTGACTGCAGCTGTTGTTCTGCTCAAAGGAGGAGCTGCAGACTTTCAGAACCTTTTAAAGGTTGTTTTTATTTCAGAGTCTAAAGATAGATTTTCAGTGGAGTATTTCTTTAACATGCCCTCTGTTTCTGCATGCTAAGATACATTAGCGGTAACCAGAGTGGAAACAAAGCACACAATGCTCTCTTCACTACCCACTCATTTAAAAGCAGGGACATGTTTTAGACATGGCATGAGATGCCTCTTGTTTGAGGCTGACTTGCGGCATTGTTTCGTGCACTCTCCATGGTTACCTGCCAACTGGTTAGTGGAGGATCGATGTGTTTCAGTATGCATGTGTGGTCGGGTCATTCTCAGGGAATGAGAACAGACACTCAGTCCGAAACCATCACAGTCCCTTTGAAAACAAAAGGACTGTGTGGGAGTGCAAACCTTATAAGCCACTCTGTTAGGGCACTTCTTCCCCAGGCCCAGGGGAGGGGAGATAAAACGCAACAATTTGTACATATCCTGATAGCATATCCTCCCGCTGTGAAAAAACAAGACATGTTCAACAGTTTAGGTCACAGGTTATGTCATTACTTGAATAATCTGTTAGCAACGAATAAAGATTAAAGGTAGGGTAGGTAAGTTTGAGAAACCGGCTCGAGATCGCTAGAATTTGAAAATACACAACCGGAGAAAATCTGCCACTTCCTTACAGAGCCCCTCCTCCAACACACACGAACACGCACATGACCAATGAGGGCACGAGATAAGTTTGTGCACAGATGGAAGGCTGACAGGCAGGTAGGCCATCCAGTTATTTTAGCCGGGCCGGCTAAAATGATTGGTCGTGCTTTTTACAGTACTACGGCTTCCACAGATGACATTTATGGATTTTTTGTCAAAGCACTTAAGATATTCATTGCTATCGGGATGTTAAGAGCATTCCATGGAATATAACAAAAAAGTGTATCTCGAGACGGTTTCTCAAACTTACCTACCCTACCTTTAAGGTAGATACTTAAGGAGTTGCAGTATAAAGGAAACAAAGACTACTTTTCCTCAATAGATCTGTATTTTGTGGGGTTCATTTTGACTTTTTTTTAAAATGCACTTTTTTCTCCACATTTTTCATTTTCTTTTTCCCTCAGGGTTGTAGCCATGAATTACAGCAGTGCCTTTCAGAATTTCTTTTTTTTAAAGAAAGGATATATGTGTGATGTGGAGTAATATTTCATCCTTATTGTTTTTGTTTACAATAGTCATGTATATTATGTGTAAACATGCTGGAATCATAATTGTTATATAACAACATGTGTAAATTCTAACTGTTAAAGTCCCCATTCAAATTCCCCAAATATCTATGGAGTATACTTTTAAACTAAATAACTTTTGGATGAAGAGGCATCAAATGTTGAAATCAGTTTAAACAGTTTTCTGAGCCTTAAATACTTTTTTCACTGACATATCAATGAGTAAAAGCAGTCGAACACTGGCTGAATGTAACTGTCGGCACATCTCTGAGAGCAGCTCATTTATATTCAAAGGAATAAATAATAATTCCTCCCCCGTAATGTCTGTCAGGAGATGGCAATTTTGCATTTCACATCTCACACCTCTCTTGGAGTCCTGACTCACTGACAAGGCTCCTGTGAAAACTTAATGAGCCTTACATAATCTGAGACAGATTAGGCCTCACACTGTCTCAGGCAGAACTTGATTGTGCTTCAATCCCGGTAAACACTGACAGTGTGCGGGGCAGAGAGGGCGCAGACATCAACCTTTATTCCCCCGTTAGAGGGATAGAAATGTTCCTCTTCAGTGACAGAGAGAGGAGATTTGGAGCCTGCAGGCTTATAGGCAATGGACGCCGAGCGAAGCGCTGGATTTACATGCATCAGTCCGGCCGACAGGGGGCTCGCCACCAGCCTCCGCCAACGCCGCGCTCAGGCTTAGCGTCAAAATGGGATTTCTCCGGTAGTCATCCTGCTGGAACTCGCAGCTTAGAGTTCCCCGTTTCCTATTACACCTCTTATAAACACAAACACCTTGCTATTTTTGCACAGAAACTGGCTGATATTGGGGACTATACTGTAGCTGTATAGGTCAGAGGTGAGCAGGAGCACTTACCAGGCAGCAGGGTCGTACTCCGCCCACACGCGGATGAATTCATCGAGGTGATGAGGCCCAAGGATGGAGGCGTCCCTGGTCAGATACTCAAAGTTGTCCATGATGACAGCGACAAACAGGTTCAGCATCTAGAGAATAAAAACAATAGATAAAGTGTCAGATAATTAATAATAACAAGGAAAAAAAATTAAACTGCACATTTTATCAGTCTACTAGATTTTTTTACTTTATTGCAGGTATTTAAATCACATTGTATGATTTTGCCCATTTCATTGAATACATTTATTTTTAAATAAGAGAACAGGGAACTGAAAATATAAATAACCAGGATTTCTCAATTTATAAGGGATTATTTTCCTTTTTTAAATCTCAACTGTTTCCACTTGCTGAAAATGTTTTGTCTATACAAATCAATTAATATTACACACAATTTTGATTAAAAAGTAAAAATACCTTTGGGAAAATGGTTTACTGTTAGCAGCTCATTTGCATTTTCTTCTTTTTACTTTCTTTAACCGTTTGCATTTTGTAAGCTGTGTTCATTCTAAGCTGACCTTGTTTACTCCAATCAGTGTCTTCTCATAGCATGCTAAATGATTTCAAAGCGCATAAAATCTGGGTGGAAATAGCCATTACATTTCTATATAATATTCAATACACTCAGAACACGCAGTATGAAAACAGATGGCGTGTTTCCCTTCACACTGACCAGGAAGGAGCAGAGGAAGATGAAGGAGACAAAGTAGAAGTAGGCAAAGTCACTTCCACACTCATTCCCCAAAGTTCCTGTGAGACTATCACACGGCCGGTTACTGAGACACGCCAACATGATCTCATGCCACGCCTCGCCCGTCGCACTCCTGAAACACACACACAGGAGTTATCAGTTCATATACTGGATTTTTCAGACAGCAACATTTTTTGGAATCTAAAAGCAGGATTACCTGAAGAGAAGAGTCAATGCCTGGAAAAAGGTCTGGAAGTTGTTGTGGTGATTTATTGCGTTCTCTTCAATCAGTTTAATGTTTCCAAACACCTGAAGAGGCAGGAGAGCAGCTGGTTATTGAATGCACCAACAATGAAAAGTCAACTGAGGTTACAGAGTTCTGCCCACTCCTCAAAACTGATACCCAAACTCAGACCACACCCACGACATTAAAGCGACTGGCTCGGAGTGACATACATATTTCCTTTCCAAAACACTTTTGGCTATTTCAGAGGACAGATTTCTGCATTTCCTTTTTGTCTCTGTTCATCTCCCTGATTTGAAGTGGGCGGGAGAACATAATGTCATACTTGTTTGCACCAATCAGGATCTACATTTGTTTTAATAAGAATCTAATGAAAGCTGCCTAAACAGCTCTAAACAGCAGATTAATTTAAAATACATTACACTTTAAATGTGGTTGTTGCCTATTTATTCCTAGCTATACATTATAGTGCTTAAGGAGATGTAAACAAGGTAATAGGCTTTAAGACTGACCCAACTAAGCCTAGTGTCCACAGATTTCAGACTGAAGACCCCAAACTGTTTTCAATACCTACAATCATTTTGCATTTTATTATATACATATACATATTATATGTTCCTTTTCTTTTGTTTATTTTACAAAGTATGTTATGCATACCTTTTTTAAACATTGTTATGCCTAAGGTAGCTTTTGTACGAACAGCTTTGGCTGCACGGTACTTTTAGTCATTAGAGAAAAGGGAAAAGCCGTATTGTTCCTCTGAATACATGTGAACTTCTCAATGAAGTCTAAAGTTGTATTTCTTAGATATAAATTCTATCTATGTATTATTTTCCTTATCTGTCACTCGTGCAATATATTCATTATCACAATGTTGTATCGTCCCAAAGCGAGTCTAGTAAAACAACCCAGAGGTTTCTTTTTAAATATGTATTTGCCCCTGGGCATGTCCACCCTGCTGGCCTGAAACCCCCAGCTGCTGGGCGAGGAGACGTCTGCCAGTCTGCCAGCCGTCAAATATGAATGTAGCATCTTGACCTTGTGCAGTACGACAACAAGAACTCACTTCCTCTGCACCCGAACAGTGACAATGTAAGAGGAATGAAAAGTAGATTATCCTCCATCAGCTACCTGTACAAACACCTGCACAATCTTATGCAATCCGAGGCAATAGCCATGCAACCTATACTTGTTTTGTGAAATGTTTAATATTACATTTTCACTGAGACTGTGTCAGTATGTGTGGATGCAGCGCTAGCTTTTAAAGGAAATGTATGTGGTGTTGTTCTGGAGGACATTAACGCTTAAACAACACTTTTATAGCAACACGGCGACAAAATAGCTAGCCATGCTTAGCCTAGTCGACAAGTTGTATCTTGACGTTCTATATTCATTATACATATGTTGGCCATGAGGGTTGTGCAATAGGTCGCCATTGTCAGTATGTGCGTCTGTGTTTGTTCAAACGGTGTATGACTGATGATATGTGTATGTCTCTTAATGTCCACTATGTTTGTACTGTATATGTACATGTATGCGGAACTGCAGGACGGAGTCCAGAACAAATTTCCTTACGGGGACAATAAAGTATATCGTATCGTATCGTATCGTATTCATTATACATAACGTTGTAATGTATAATTGTATCCTTTCTGGATAATGTGACCGCTGATGTAGAATGATTTAATAGTAAAGGTGTAAGCCATCCCAGGCATCTCTGAGAGGAATGTTATTAGCAGAAAAAGGTAAAGACAGCTGTTGATGGGGTAACAAGGCTGTGTATCGTAAGCAGGACCTCCATCACTGAATCATTACAGTCCAACTTCCTTTAGTCCAGCTGCTCATATTCACAACTCACCTGCATTCCAATGATGGCGTAGATGAAGAACAGCATGGCAATGAGCAGGCAGACATACGGCAGAGCCTGAAAGCAAACAGATGAATAGAGTTAAAAGACACTGAGAGACTGATCTTTCCGTCTGCCTCTGCACACACACTCACATATCGAATTATTCAAAGAGGACCAGTGCCCTTGTAAAATTGTACAGTCTTATTTAAGAACCTGCGCAGTCAACCTGACCTGCAGGGTCTGTTTTTTTAATCAGCTATTTTTATCTCAGCGAGGAGGACGCGACAATTTGTTGTAATTAAATAGCCACCTATTAACACTCTGCATCTACTGTCCATTTCCATTGGGCTTAAAAGCTCTCACCACTGACATTAAACCTACTATAAATTCCTTTGGCTGTGCCCTGGCGCTCCGCATTTAACTCGACTGTGAAAATCCCAACTACTGTCTGCAAAGAGCTATTTAGATCCATTCAAACATAGCAAGTCTGCAGTGTGCTCGGCCTGCTTTTAAAGTGCCTTTAACATAATTTTGTTCAACCGTGAATACATCTAACACACAAGCTCAACATTATAACCTCTTGAATAACATTTGTATTCCACTTGTGTCTTTCCTGACTGAACGTCTCTCATCGCTTTTGGTACAGTAGAACACTTCTTTTGGTAGCTGCTACATAAATCAAGTTTCTTACTAGTTGTACACACATATCAAGAGGCACTGTTAGTCTGTGTGTGTAGGTAACTGTGTGTTGACCTTGAAGGACTGAACGAAGGTCCACAGCAGGATGCGGATGGTGTATCCCTGCCGCAGCAACTTGATGAGGCGCGCAGCTCTGAAGAGCCTCAGGAAACTCAGGTTGAGCACCTTATCCTGGGAGGCAAATCAAAGACAGTGTGAGGAAATGAACGCAAGATAAAAAAGGATCTGAAGACACAAAATAAAACTCTTGGAAACAAAACAAAAAAAGGCATAATTCAAAAGCAAAAGAAACACACTCCAAGTTTTTACAGATACAGGTCTGCTTCAGCCCTACTTGGTCTTGTATTACCATTTGCTTATGGTGGCTAACGTTAGCAAAACAAAGGTAGATATTGGAAATGATCTGAGGCTACATGCACACTTAATCTTTTAAAGTTAAAAAACAGCATTTTCAAACCCCTAACACATCAACTACTTTCTTTTGTATGTATCACTGCGCAGAAGGAAGTGCGAATCTATTGACAAGTAGCTTATGGTGGCTAACGTTGTAAACCAGTAGTTAGCTATTAGAAGTGACATAGTTAAGGCTACATGCAGAGTAATACTTGTACTATCGCGTCAACCCCTAAAACATCATCAAACAACTAATTTCTTTGTAATATCTCACTACACAGAAGGGAGTGCGCATCTTTTCAAAATTAGCTTATGGTGGCTCTTTTTTCAAGTCATTAGAAACAACTTTCTTTCAAATGTATCACTCAATTATTGGACATTAGGTTAATGCGCACAGGTTAGTGGTTGAAGTATGGTATAAAGAAAATAGTTCCTACATAAAAACTACAAACAACAAGGTCATGGATTATTTTGAGTAACCTGCTCTTGATTTCTGGAAAGAGATATTGCTGTTGAGCTTTTCTAAACTTCATTTATTTTTACCACGAGCCAAGTGCCATCAAGTTTGGAGAGAAGGCAGACATAACTACGACCGACACCTCCAACACTCTGCAACTCACCCCAAAACTATCCAAATTAATAAAAAGCACTACACAGAAGAAGACATTTTATTTTAGTTTTCCGGTTTGACTGTCACTTGTTCTTATATATACAGTCTATGGTTCAACATGTCATCCTTAAACAGATGTAGACTGTATTTTTAGGCTCTAAAAGTATTGTTTAACAACCATACAGTACAGAGATGGTAGTGATATAGTATAATCTACTTTCAATACAAAACAACCAGACTAAATGACTGGAACATCTTCTGCATTTAACTTCAGCTCTTGTCTAACTGAAATTGCTCCAGATTTTTATGTCGCTGTTAAACCAAAGAATCTAACAATTGAATGGGTGTTTTTCTGTAGGATTCAGAAGGTAGGCAACTTAAACTGTGGGAGAAACAAACGCGCACTGACGGGGGAATTGACAATATCAGCGGGCAACAAGAAAAGCCACTTACCGTCTGGAGGTGTCAGATGTGACAGAGGGGGCAGAGTGAGGGCACAGGCACCAGGACACACACAGCAGAGGATGGAAACAGCGAAAGAGAAAAACACACAGCAGAGGAGAGACAGAAAATAAGACTAATGATCACATCAAAAAGAAAGTCAGACAAAGAAAGAGAGCGATTTTTCCACAGAGAAAGCAACAGAACTTAGCCCTCAATCTCCACAATCAAAAACTGTTCATTCTCCATCTGATTTCAACAGAGGAATTCTAAATGCTGCAAATGGTAACAGCAGTATTTCTCCTCCTGAAGTCCAATTTATTGATTTGCATCATTTCATTTTTTCTCGCTTACAGTTTTGACTTTAATATTTGTGGTTTTGCAGCTAAAGTGGTTTAAAGAAATTGGTTTTGTTTGAAAAAAACAACAATTAAGAGACCCATCTTGAATAAACACAACACATAATACAACACACATAAGTCCTTAAACAATAAGTCAAATACGTGTTTGCAACAATTTCCAAAATATGTCAATACTTCAAAGTTGTTAATTAAATGTTAACGTCTTGATCAGCTTTCTGAGATTTTACAAGTAACAATTGATCAGTCAGCCTAGAAATGACAGAAAAACAAACAGATAATACAACTAATCATAACTTTTACACTTCTTCTACCTTCCCATTATGTTTTAGCTACAGAGGGAAAAAGGCTTTTATTTGAGTGAGGCCAATTTCGACAAACCATCAAAATACATTTTAAATTAAGTTCATAAACTTAGATTTGACATTTTACAAAGACCCAGCTTTTATTTGATTACGTCCTTAATTTGAGAACTTTCAGTAAATCTCCTTCCTGTATCCCAGCATGCTGCAGCAGCTATATATATGCACTGACTCCTGATCAAATGTACAAAGTGACAGGTACAGGTAGAGACTGATGTATGTAACGGAGGACAGAGGAGCTCTTACCTTAATCTCTGTCACCAAGATGTCTGTGATACTCCCCAGCACGGTCACAAAGTCAAACACGTTCCACGCTGCTTTCAGGTAGTTCTGAAACACAAGATGAGTTCATTCAAACGTTGTTATGTTTCTGAGTGTTTTCGGCATTATTTTTTGTGCTTTTCATGTTTTAAGTTTGAAACTGTTCAAACTAGGGCTACAGCTTTGATTTGTTATTTTTGAGCAAGAAATGACTAATCTGATCAAATAGTTTGTTTTATCACACAACACAATGACTGCAGTTGTGAAGCAGTACATAATCAGCGTACTGTGATAAAAAAACATTATTGTTTAAAAACCTCAACTATTAGTTGATTGTCAAAATTGTTGCAGATTATAATTTTTTTCGATTCTATTAAATTACTTTTAATCAAACCCACGACTTTTGATGACTTCTTGACCTCACATATTTTGAATAAATCTTTTTTTTCCAACTTTGAAGAGTTACCCAGCCTATCTATTTCCAATCACCGAATATCAACATTTCGGTAGATTTCATATAGAATTAGATATAATCAGTGTCACAAAACTGTGCAAGAACTTCTCATATTGCACAGTTTACAGTCTTGGAATTTGTTTACATTTACAAATGTGGAGATGCAAAAGTTGCATGGGTTTAGACAACATTTCGATAGATGGAAAAATAATATCGCAAGAACAAAACAAAATAAATAATAAATACACCAAAACACACAGAGTTCTAGACATTCCCTTGGGCACACTTATTTGTATGTGCATATACAACATAACAAATGCTGAAACAATCCCCTGCATAAATAAATATCCGCCTGCAGCCTGGCTCCCTGCAGACCGGTCAATCCTCCTCCTCCTGAGGCTGCAGCCGAGGAGCAGCACAGAGTGTTTAGACCAGCTGATGCGAGTCCATCCGTCTGGGCTTAACAGCTAAACAGGTGGAGGCCAGTGGTGTGTGAGAAAAGCCATTTAATAAATGGGCCTGGTAAATGGAACGGAGTTGAAGATGAAATGCCTCGCTGCAGGCCAGACGGCCCCATGTTGAGGGAAGATTTATTATTTCTCATCCCTTCTTTTTCTTTCTAGTCTGTCTTCCTAGTTCCTGAATTTGAGACTTTAAACCTTTTACTTTGACCGTGACTTCTCACCCATCCTCTGCAAAAACCTTTTGTACTTTAGCACAAACAAAATCACAATCCCTCAGACATCTCTTCAAGTGTGACTAAGTCTTAGTTGCTTCATTAAAAAAAATACATCTGGTTTTAGCATTCACAAGGCAGGCATTTAATGAACTGAGCAGTGGGAGCAGCTTGATGCAGGAGTCACCCTCAGCCTGATTTGCATTTCCAAAGAGAGATTTCCCGCTCGTGTGTAAACAGAAACACAATACAACAGTGAATAATGTTATGGTGTGAGCAGGGTAACAGCATACGGGCTCACCAGCGGGCCGAAGGCAATAATCTTGAGGAAGCACTCCAGTGTGAAGAGGGCTGTGAAGAGGATGTTTAAGTATTTCAGCATGGACTTGTACAGGTCTGGAGCGGGGTCGCACTGAGGACAGAAGACAAAAACTGATATTATTTCTGTTGCATCCTTTACCCCTATTTAATGTTCACATGAGATAGCATACAGAAAACTGAACATGTAAATGCAACCAGCACTCGAGACCAATTATATTTGATTGCTCAGATGCACTCAAGTAGGATGTTTAAAGGGTGTACATATATTCGTCAATCACAGCTGCATACATACATTTTAATATATCATCAGTAAGCGCTGTGGGAGGCTGATCTGAGACTTCACAGATTCCTAACGTGTCAATCACTTTGTCACATTTGTTCACAGATAAAGTTGTAGATTAAAAAATAAGAAATGGTTTTATGACATTATTATATATTATTTTGGCAGCACAGGACAAACCGATGGAGCAGCACTTTAGTCAGTAACAAACTTAATCTACTTTGACTTTAATCTTTGCTTTCACACGGTTTGTACTTTGTTGGAAGTCAACCTCTTCACATCTCTGTGAATCATCCCATGTGAAGGTTATACTTTTGTTATTCTTCCTTTAACAAAGATGTGCCTGATTGACTGAAATGTTTCTCAAATTAGCAGTATAAAAAACATGCTGGTACAATAGGATTTCTCATTGGGGAATATGAATGTGTCTTAATGAACAGTATGTCAAGTGTCTAGGTTTAAATGATTATGATGAAATAGACTATACATTGGAAGTCCCTGTCTTGTCATGTGTTGACTAAACATGATTTCTTGAATCAGTCTATATCGAAATAGTTGTTTATTACAAGTACATAGAGTAAAACTCTAACACAGAAAATACCTCCCCAAAACGCCTCGTTGGAGATACGTCATTGTCCATTTGATTCTTCCATTTCGTTCCGGGTACGGCATGATGTCAAGCCGTACCCGGAACGAAATGGACCAATCCGTGGAGCCGTTACGTTACGTCCGCGGAGCCGTTACGTTAAGCCCCCGCTGATTGGTCCAAATTGACCAATCCACGGACTTCCTCACACACACATCTGTGTGCAGGGAGCAGGCAGCTCTGCTGATTTCTCCTCCCTGGCTGCAGGCTGATAACAGACAGTTGGGATCGCGGCGAAATTCTCTCTGCAGACCCATTCTCACAGCGTTTATCAACCTTTTTCTTACTCAATATCAAGCCACACTTATTGTTTTTACTTCGGCTGTGACTTTGTGTTTGCTCAGGATGAGTTTGGCTGTGTTTGGCTGTGTATCGCTAACAAGGAAACAACACCTCCACGGAGCTCAGCGGCGTTCACAACGTCCCGACCAATCAGAGCACACTGTGCTCACAGGGAGGGTGGGGGCTGGAGCTATTGGAGCTACAACGTGCCGTTAAAGGCAGAGAGTGAAATTCAGTGAACACACGTAGTTTACAGAGATGCTGTATGAGAAACCAATGTGAGTTTGGAAAATTGCACAATATAAATCTATTCTAGTAGACCTCAACAATGGAATTATGATCAGTGGAAATGGCCATGACATGGGCCCTTTAATTCAAATAACTTGTTTTTCAGTGTATGAACCCAACACATCTCTAAAATCATGTTCACAATCGCACAAAGAGTTGAAAATCTGACAAATTGTTAGATATGTAAATGAACCTCAACCCCCCCCCCCCCCCAGGCGAACAGAGCTCCTCCAAGTAATTGCCAAGTCACGAGCATTTCTCCCTGTTCTGCAGGAGTTTCACAGTGGTGTGAGGGTGCCGCTTGATTTTTCAGTGTTGACCGTGTCTCAAGGCCAGGGCAGCGTTGTTGTCATAATTGCATCCCTGCCATAAGAGCTAAATTATTAAATAGTACAGATTTATGGAAACTGCTTCTGCAATTCTCCTCTTTAATATTTAAACAGTGTGCTGTATCATATGTGGAGCCGAAGTTGTCTGAGCCAACTTTTTCTCTGGCAGAGTTGGATGTGAGAGGACGGACTGACCTTCATCATCAGCACGACTGTGTTCAAGGCGATCAAAGACATGATGGCGTACTCGAACGGGGACGACACCACAAACTTCCACATCTTGTACTGGAAGGACTGCTTGTTCGCCGGCATGTATCTGGTTAGCGGCTTGGCGTTGATGGCAAAGTCGATACAAGCCCTCTGTTTGAGGAGACAAAAACACATGTATGAATCCACTCCAAACAGGAACTTCCCACTGTGCATCATAGAAGATAGAAGTGCTGGAAAATCATAAAAACATATAAGACAGCTGGCACGCAACGGGGAGGTTTTTCCAAGAATGTTGTGATATCAAACAATGAGCCTACAATTTGAGGCTTTCTGATCACAAGCCAATGCTTTACAGACAAAGAGCAGCATGATTGTACAAAGTGTGTGTGAAGTGGAGATGAAGAGAGTGGAGAAGATAAACCCCACTGCTTTGCTTCACTGATTTGCTTTGTTTGATGGGAATCATGTTGGACATAATGCCTGGAAGTGATGTTCAGCATGTGCTTGGATTTCTATCGAAGAAACATTTTCATGCACCAGTGCTTCTTTAGAAATAATCAGTGTGTGTTCTTGGGAGAGGGTTTTTTCAGGAGAAAAAACCACAAAGTGCATAATTTAGTTTCCACTGTTCTCCCACCTCGTTCTTCTCCAGGCTGCACTCCGACATGGCCTTGTCTCCCTGCTCCTGGAAAGTGATGATGATCAAAGCCACAAATATGTTGACGAAGAAGAAGGGGAACACCACGAAGTAGACCACATAGAAGATGGATGTCTCCATGCGGAAGCCAGGGCTGGGGCCCTTGTCCTCGTAGGTGGCGTCCACAGAGTGCTTCAGGACCCTGGAGAGAAAAAACTGATGAGCTGCAGAGAAGAAAAAACTCAAAACGCAATTTCTAACATGTGATGGCCATCTAATGTTTGTTTTTCCTGCTTAAAAACTTCAACAATTCATTTATAATAAAAATGTTATGCCATCATCTTTTTAAAATGTGATACAGGCTCTCCAAATCTTACTTTTTGGGCATCAGACCAAGCGCTAAATACATTTTTACACAATGTGCAATTAAATGCGATTCCAAATCTCTGAAGAGAAACAGCTAACCAGCTTGCCTCATCAACTTTGACCCCACTTTCCTCTGTAACTCAATGAGATAACTCCTGAAAGAAGCTTGATAAAACAACAGTGAGTGAAATAAATGTGTCTAGAAATATCCAGGAAACCAAAGAGGTCTAATCAGCCTGCCTGTAGGTCAGGAGCCATCAACATTTGGAGGTGAGGGCCCACAGATTATTACAGATGTCTCAGTGAGTTATTGAGGGCTCTGACTCTCCTGCTGTGATGCCAAGTGTTTGTTGGTTCTGTGACATACTTTGTTGAGCACTGTCTGCACACTTTTCATTAGTCGGCTCATAATATATGGCTGTGTGTGAAGCACTATGCAACTTTGAAGAAGTTCCCTACGAATAAAGTTGGTGAAGATCACTCTTCATCAGGTACCAAAACATTATGGTTGGCGATGAGGTCATGTTTACAGAGTTCACATCAACGCCCTGGGAAGTGGACATTTCTGTAAGCTTGACAAGTTGTGACATGTTTGACAATGTGTGCACGACTGCCCATGTGACCTTACCTTAAATCCAAATGTATTATTGGAACTATGTAACATAAATAATACATATAAAACAGAAACAGTAATTTCCAATCTTTAACATCCATCCCACATGACATGAATGCAGCATTAAGGCGGACATTAGACCTTGGTATATTCATTGTCAGTTGCACACTTTAGAGGACTCTTATTGTGCTGTCACTGCTTGATTAAGAGTGAGTGATTTTAGATGATCATGATAAGCGTTGTCATTTTAACAACTTACTTTTGATCATCAGGTAGGTACAATAAATTAAATAAACAAACAGCCATCAATGGTCCTTGACAGAGAGCATGATGTTGATGTTAATCTCTTATGTCAGACACAGAGTGGCAGTCTGAAGATATCTATGCATGAGCCTTGATTGCATCTTCAGAGAACGCACAGTAATCAGACCTGTGAGAAATCAGTTTCTGTACCATCCACCTGCAGGTGCATTTCACAGCAAGCTGCTGAAGGAAATGATAACATGAAGAACTCAAGAATACTTGAACTACTTAAGTTTTGATATGTAACAAAACCTCAGTGATGTTTGTGCCCATCTTTTCTTTTTAAACAAATTACTACGCAAAAGTTATTTGTTTTATCAGTTTCAGATCTAGCTTATGATTGATGTGTAGGGCAACACAAATGAGGTGATAAGCAGGTTGTCGTTACTTACAGTGGCCAGCCCTCTCCCGTAGACACGGTGAAGAGCGTCAGGAAGGCCCAGAGAACGTTATCGTAGTGAAACTCGTACTTCTTCCACACTCTGGGCTGAGCTTCCACACCATCACGGTTGAAGTCCAGAAACTGACCCCTGAGAGACAGGAAGCAGGGGGAAGGGGATCAAAAAACACATAGATAATGTCCGTATAGAATGTCGTGTTAGCAAATGTAAAACACCATGTCTGAATGTAGAGAACAGTACCTGCAGTCTTTCTCCAGACCCTTGGACTCGTCGGTGCAGTAGAAGAACTTCCCCTTAAAGAGCTGCACGGCGATGACAGCGAAGATGAACATGAAGAGCATGTAGACGATGAGGATGTTAAGAACGTTCTTCAGAGAGTTCACGACACAGTCGAACACCGCCTGGAAAACACACACGTAATGACATCAGTCAATGTAAACCACAGCATTGATGTACAATCTCTCCCATTGAAGCGGAAACATAACTGGTTCATTAGTTACTGTTCAAATTCCTTCATATGTTTAGGGCTGTGCTTATTTTATCTCCTTTATATACCGTTGGGTAGTTTAAAGTGGACCTATCATGCTATATTTGAATAATATAGTGTAGGACCATACCTATATAAGGCATATTTATACTTTTTTTTTTTCAAAATACCAAACAGATCATGCATTTTAGCCATGCCTCATTTTGCTCAATTTGACATTTTTTAGCTCTGTTTTTGCAAGGGTTGATTCTGTGAGCAACAGCACCATCTAGAGGCCTGGCATATGTACTACAGCGTCTCCAGCGCTTTCGAACGGCAATGGCCGTGGCTGTCTCCTCCTGATTGGTGGAGTTGGCCCAATAGCCGTAGCGCCACCGTCCTGACGTCAGGACAGTGTTCAAATCTGGATCAGTTTTTATCAGATCCGTTGCAGCCCCTTTTTTAGAGATTTGGGTATGGAGGAAAATAGAGAGGGTTGTGTTTTCTGACACTTGGTGAGTTCCCTGGAACACCGGGGACACATATTCATGTATAAAAGACGTACAAAAGTGCATTTTGCATGATAGGTCCCCTTTAATCGACTGTACAGCGATGCAATGTTTGTAGATTTGCGATGATGCAGGTATTCAGCAATACAAGAGTATTTTAAAAGAGTTTATTAAGCTCAAAAAGTAGGAGACATGCATAAAGGAACACTTCATCCTTCACACAATCAAATTCATTCAAAATGAATTTGGCTCTTTTTCCCGGAGAAGCAAAGGAATTAAAAAAAGGTGTCTAACAAATGTAGTACAGTACGTGAATGATTGTTATTAGTTTTATTCCACTACTGCTTATTTACTTACTTGCTTGCTTACTACTTATCTCCAAAAATGTGTTGTACTGAATGCTTCTTTAAAAAAAGGGAACTGCTTCTGAAACCACAGATAGTTTCTCGACAACACAGATGTCTAAAAACTCTTTCACCCGGACTGTTTTAACCCAGATGTGTAGACCTCTTATGACCTGCAGACTACCAAATCACTGCTGACTGAGAACATGAACACACTTGTGCATGAGTCTCTCTTCATGTCTGCCTGCCTGTCACTCTCTCCCTCTCCATCTCCTTTGTGTCAGCCTGTGCTGTGATCTCTCAATAAGATGGAGCGCCCTGTCTATCTCTCCTGGCATGCATGCAATCTAACCAATGAATATGCTGGCTGTATGAATGATGGCCAGGCTTTTGTCTCCAGAGAGAGGACAGAGCATAGTCTGTCAAACGGCTCTGCTCAACTCTCCAAGAAGAGATGTGGGTGAGTGTCCGTCTGCCAGCTCTGATCTGCCTCAATCATGTCACTCCCTTCGCTCCAATCAGATCTCTCGTTTTTTGTCAGATGCATTACTTTTGGTTGATCAGCTCATCACGCAGCAGAGGGAAGCTGTCGTCTCTGCATCAGAGAGGCTCTTTCCTTGATGAGGGTCATGATTTATTAATTTAAATAATTCACTCCACACACAATGCTTGAGATTCTTTACCATAAGCCCCTATGTATAAGTTCAACATGTTGGACTTTGACACACCCCAGTGGTTGCATCAAAAAGGATTTCAACTGGGATTCTATGATGTAAAAGTGATGCCATTGGCGTAATTTAAAAACTATGAATTATATACAAAGGTGTTACATTGTTACATTTGAAAGTTTCTTTGCGAAATCTAGCTCTGGAAAATGTGAACCATCTTTTGGGAGGCTTCTTTGCTTAACAGTATCTCAGAGATTAGCTCATATGCATGATGATCATATTTAACTGAATGGCAATGTTCAGCAATAAAAGAGGAACATTGTGACAAAACTGCAGATAAAGTTATTAAGTATACTTTTCAGTTTAAAAAAAATCCTTAATGGTTATTACATAAAATAAAAACTTGGAGCTTTGAAAAAACGGCAAAAGAAAAAACAAATAGTTTCTTGTTTTAAAAGCAATATAAATAATAACAAATTAGAAGGAAAAAAATATTACAAAAAATACAGATCTCAGTATTCTGAGGCTCTGAGCCCCATTTATTTTCCTCGCGGACGGCAAAAAAACTCAGACATTATACAATTTAAAATAAAAGGGATAGGGTTAGGCTTAGGGTAAGATATTGAGTAAGAAAATGTGTTTATGAACCACACAGCTTCCGGTCTTCCAAGACCCGACCGGACAAAAAGACGTGGTGCAGGCACGAAACATACTACCAATACAAATACATTGCATTTAAAATCGTTCTGTGTGACACGAAAAAAATGCGAAAATCGTGTTGGTGAACACGAATCAATAGATTAAATTAATTTCGTGACTATAACACGAAATGGCGTGAGACTGGGTTGCAATAAGTCCTCATACACAGAACTACTGCAGAAAGAGAAAGCCATTTCCAGTCACATATATCCAATTTGTGTGACTTTAACTTCCCCCATCTCTCCACAACACGACTGTTTTAAATCAGATATAGCAACTTCTCCTCTGTATACTATAAAATCATTTGACTCAATAATGCTGACACCGGATGTGGCCCCAGCTGCTTTTTCTCTCCTCATAATGCACTGGGTGGGTGACGGATTGGATTACTGTACCTTCAGCTTGGGGAGACGTTTTAATGGTCTTGAGTGGCCGCAGGACTCGGAGGACCCTCAGGGACTTGATGGTGTTTATGTCCTTGCCTTTCGTCCCTCTGTGCAGATTGAGAGAACAGTTAGTGTGTGTGTGTGTGATGGTGTCACCTAGAAGCCTGTGAACGCTTTCATCCTACCCATCCTCCAGTAGCATGAGCAGATTCAAGTACATCAGGTTTACTGTGAACTCTGATGAATGCAATTTTATATTCTGTTAGTAGAGTGCATGCATGTGAGGTAATGTTGTTCTACAGAAGCATGCAACAGTCGAGGAATTGGTTTGGAGTAACCAAATTGCATTTCCTAAAGTGCTGTAATGAAGTAAACCTTTCAGATTTGCTCCTTCATTACATTTGTTACCTGTTTTTCCTTCGCTTCTCATTTTCTTTCCCTTCTTCTTTTTGTCTATTCTTTCTTACAGTCTTTCTCTCTTTCCATCGGTCTTTTATTTACCCGTTTAGTCTCTTTGGTTTCTCTCTTGAATTCCTTCTTTCCTTTTGATAGCATGTTTACCCTTCTAAACTCCACTCTTTCTCAACAATTTGAACTACTGCAAAACATTGTTGACCTCTGATGTATTTTCCACTATGGTATTACTTATTGTTGTAAGATAACATCATAGTTAACAACCTTTTCCACAACTGTCATGGTGAGCATACAACATGCTGTTTCTGTGGAATAACATACAAACATTTCCCACTGTTCAGAGTAAATGCACAAAGAATCAGCCCCAGCTTCTTTGCAGGAACCGCTGCTGTCAGTCATTGCAGACGCTGCAGGTTTCTTAACTGGTCACTGAGTGGGAGGTGGGTGTGGGGCTTTGAAAACTAGCTGTTATGCTAATGACATACAGCTGAGCCATCATTCACTCAGACACTGACATTGGCCAAGGACGGCGGGAGAGGGATTTCTAATTAATCAGTCACATGTACACACAAAGTGGCTGTCACTCTCTGTGTTGTTTCTTATGACTTCAAACATGTCTAAAAAGTACAAACTGAGAGTGTTTATCTGTGTATGTGTATATAAATAATGCAATGTGCAAGGATGTGGCAAAGGACACAAGAATGTGAGAAGAAATAAGTCTGTTAGTGGCCCCTTGAGGCTCTGCTGTTTCTTACACCAGTTACTGTACACACCAACCAATTATTTCATCCCCAGGGGACATCAACAACTCCTAAAGTAATGTTGTTTATTCCAGCTAATAACTGTAAAAGAGCAGTTTTTTCAGGAGTATAACGTCAACTATCGGTGCTCCCAGTATACTGTTATCAATGTAAGCTGGAGCTCTGTAGTGTGCAGCTTGACAGGTGTAGCAACACTACAGAAACGGGGAATGAGGCAGAGCAAACAAACTGTTTATAATGTAATCTTGACACAATTCCACAAATAGACCTCTGAGAAAAAAGTCTGTAATTGAACATTGGGTCATCAAATTGATCTTTTTAAATAAGACTTGTGCAGTTTATCGTAGGAAATACCCAGGAAATAGAAATGTCAACTCAATTTAACTACCTGTAGTCATTTCCTGGTTATCCTTGAACCCTAAAATAGATCCTTCTGAGTAATGGAACATTATTACCAAATTAGAAAGTCCTTTCTAGGAAAATAATGCACAAATAAGCATTTTCAAGGAACGTAATGTGGATAGGAGGGTACATGTGAGATTATAGAAATGACCATAAATCTTATCCGATAAATGGACAGCATGTTGACTTTAAACATCTTCCTTCTCAGTCTTTTCTTCCCTTTGCCTCCTTTGCATAAGATTTGTCAGACACATACTCACACATCAGTCTGTCAAAAATAATGATATTAATCTGTAATAATAATTTGAACATATCTGATGATTAGAATAATTAAATAAGTCTATTTCCCATGTGTGTAAAAGTCTACAATACGGTGAGGAAGAGTAGCATGGTTCCATACATTGTATGCCTTTTCCTTTCTCAATGGAAAACTCTCAGTCTTATAAAATGGCATGCAGCTCTCATGCTTGGATGACTTGGTTACCCTGGCATGCAATCTGCAAACTCAATGCCAGTCCTCGCTATTCAAGGAGCTCGACACATTGAGACGGCAAGAACAGTCTCCCAATAGCTTTCAGAAGCGCCGTGGGCAAGGAGCATGTAATGTGTGTTTGTGTGTGTGTGGATACAAGGTTGTGTGTTCACATTAACTCAACACTGATGGCTTGAAGTCCAACATAATTAAGTCCATCATTTCTGCAGCCTTAATACTAACTGAAGGTATTATGGAAACATATAATCATACTTCTGTTGTTTTATTGCATATTCTTGGAAAATATATAATAAAATCTATATGAATCAATCTTATTTTCTTTAGGCTTTCAGGATACTAATTATCTAATTGTTATTATTATAAAGGGTCTGTGGTCTCTATTTGCCCTTTGTTAAATTGTGTTGCATTGGCGATGATTACAAAAAAAATTGAGAAGTCATTTATTTTAATAACATTATAACACCATTTGATATATTGAAATAAGTTCTACTACACTTGTGTGTTTATGTATTGAACTTAACTCTATGTAATTCTACCTTTTTGGCTGTCTTACAGACCGCTGCTTTCATATTTGAAAACATATCATTATTATTTTCGCTGAAACCGTATTCCTCAAAGGAGAACACAGCAGTTATTATTGAGCAGATATGAATGCTGGAGCAGACAGCAAACAGAGATTTAATTTAACTTTAATGTGCTCAGCAGCTGTGAGGTCATCCTCCGTCATCATGACTCTGTCGTATCAGCTGCTCGCTATTGGTCGAGGAGCATTTCCTGTTTAGGGATGTGACATCCACTCAGAAGCATTTCAGTGCCTCAGCTAAACAGCAAGCATGAGGCTCCTTCTATCGAGCTATATTACAAATAAAGCACAAATAAATATTTCAAATGTTTTTGCATACTCTCATTTGTATTTTTTCTATATTTTCTTCTTTACTTTTTAATCACTGGGAACATTTTCTGAGCTGAACATTGCAAGAGTTGTGATCAGAATTTCTTCTTGTGGTCATAAAAAAATATATAATTATTCTAAGAGAATTCAAGCGCTAAGGATGTGTGTGGACACACTAAGAAAAAAAGAAGTTGTACAACATTTGCTCACTTACAATGATTTCTTACGGGGGAAATAAACGTATCGGTTATTTATTTTTTTAAATACACAAGCTACTACCCCGCTTATGATGCGGCCACTCAAGGTGAATCCAGCTGAGAAGCTATAATCCTCCATCGATTTCTCTCTGAATGCAAGGAGAGATGTAGGTGAAGGGCAGGGAGGTGAATTAAGCTGCAGGCTATAATCTCTAAATGTTATGACCACTTTAGTGAAGATTAGAGGAGATTAACATGAAGGAGGAACATCAGATAAGGATGTTTCAGCTTTTATACAGCGGATACCTGATGAGTGGAAAGATACTCAGTTTAGATTGACACAGGATATATGTTGGTCTTCTGAAAGCTATGAGACGGAGTTTCCAATATTGTCTTTTTGTCTAGATGTCCCAATATTGGGACAGGAGGTTCTTTCTAAAGGGAAGACAGGAAGGAGGGAGGGAAATCATGGTCATATCCCGAGCACTTTGGGATGGAGGGGGACAGAGTTCATTTGGAAAGTTTGGTAAGAGGAGTGTTGATGTTTCATGTGGGGAAAGAGGGAAGGGGGGGTTTAATAAGTAAAAAGTAGATAGGGACAGTTCCCACCTGGCCACGCTTTGTTGCGATCTGATGAGAAAAAGCAATGACACAAACACAGTACAAAAACACAAACACCACCCACATAAATATAGCACAAAAGCATGTAAAGAAAGACAGCGCAAAATAAACATTTTAAGCAGATATCACACAGGTGTGAAGAAACAGGGACATTATCCGGCCTTTCAAACTTACACCGAAAAGAAACCAAAGATAAGACACAAATAGACGCACTTAAACTAATTACCCTGTGAAAGGGCAAAGCAATAGACAAGTGATGAATATTACAAAGAGCATGTGAAGTACACAGGTGAATAAATCACATTTATAGCAAGAGGATGACATGGACAGTTTTTTACTGGGAGAGAAGCCAAGATGAGAGGTCACTGTTGATGAATGCAATCCACTGACATGTCTGCTACAATGACTACATTAACACTGCGGCTGGAAACATCTAAACTAATAGTATCTACTTTTTGAAGACATTTTAAAGCACTTTTCACATATTGCCCCATACTGTATAAGAGGGCTGAAGTCCTGACGTCACTTAAAGGATAGCTACTGTTTTACTAGCTTTTATTACTCAATGCCAATTAACTGAATGTCTATTTTAATTTACACTTTGAGACTACGATTGCCCACATTTTTTATATTTTGAATCTTATCTTACGAGCATAACATGAGGATAAATGTCCGTTCTCTGCTTCTTATTGTTAGTTCTTCCTCTTTCCTTGGTTTCTCTCTAACCCATTTGATTGTTTGAATGCTCGTGTTTCTTCCCTCGTCAAATCGATAGCAGCTAGCCTGAGTATATTTTTTATAACCAATACAAGAATTCATCGTAATAAGATCCTAGTTCCAGGGAAGTAGAATTATCCTTGCAGTGTGAATGTAGCCTGGTTCACGCTTGCATGCCATGAAAGTGAGTTGATCAGTGAGATGACAGATGGAGCAAAGTGAAGGAGTAGTGGTTGAATGTGATAACCTGTAAATCCAACATTTCTATGGACAACAGCACAGCATACTGGACGAAGCTAAATGAACGGGACAATGTCAAAGCACTCTTACAATAAGTGATTTGTGATTATAAATGAACAGTGCATTACAAGTTAGAAACACAATGAAAGAATGATGACAGCTACATCATTCTGCATCTGAATAACACTTTAATTCTACGTCTGGTAATTGTTCAATTAGCACTAAATGTGTGTGTTAATTGCCAGAGGTACTTTGTGTTCATGAACATCTGGAACACCTTTTACTCTTACGAAACATTAAACCTGTTTCCTCTGACAGTTTGTTTTGTATTCACTGTGCTGCCATTAGGTATATTGTTCCTCTTACTAAAACTCATGAAATATATTTATGAAATATATCCGGTAAATGGACAGCAGGTAATTGCACTTATGTAACCCAGATGCAGATGTAACACAAACATAGTTGCATAACACAAACAGAGCAAATGCCAGAATCTTTGCTCGTGACCGTGGCGGTGAAGATAAGAATAGCGAATAACATAATATCACATTTGTTCCAAACATGTTGCTGCTAGAGGGAGGCTGCTTCATCTAAACTCTGCAAATGACATTGGCTATGATGGACAAGAAGGAAAACAGACGACACAAATAGAAAAGAAAAAAAAGCGTGCACATAGACAGAAACGCAGGCAGAGAGAGCAGGCAGCATTACCCCATGAGGCTCCTGAAAGCAATCCAAGCCAGACAACAAAGAAAGGAAGGAAAGTAAAGAGAGGAGACAGAGACAGAGTCAGAAACAGATAAAAAAACACAGAGAGAAGCATTTATCTACAGCTGGCGAAAGAGAAGAAACCGAGCAGCAGAGAGCAGTACAAAGAAAAATACACAGGTGACTAACTGTGGACACATTTCCAGGAAAGAATCAATACTGCAAGAGAAATAGTGAGAAAATGAACAGAATATGCAATCACCTTCCAACTCCAGAGACCCACAATGCAGGTCTGTGGGCGGCACGGGGCTCATTACTGTAACTCGCTGTATAATGTGGCTATGGGTAACGTTTATTTCCCATCATGCAAAATGGCACTTTATACCCCAGCACATTCGAGCCATTGTAGGTCAAAAATAAATTACAGAGCGAGGAAATGTGGGAAGCATTCTGAGTAAACATGTCATAAGTTGTACGTTTATGGGAAAGAATCCTCGATATTCTCTGAATAATGTGGTGTATTTACAAGAAAATACTCCTAAATGTAGTTACAGAAATATCCTAAAAAGGTACGTATATATATGCATATATTTTTTGATCATTTTTAGTAAGGGTTTTATATGAAACAGTCATGCAATCTTTAAAAGTAACATTTTAATTTAGTTTTCGAGAAAAATAGAATAGAAAATAGGGAAACATTTATATATATTTGAGTTTCTTAGCTACACAACCATTTATTTTTTTACTATTCGCTTCTCACTGATAATATGTTCTTACCAGCGCTCAACCAAAAGGGGTAATGGCCTTTTCATTTATGTCCATCTAATGCAAACATGTTTGTATGTGAGTGTTATTAGGATAAGTGTGAGACGAGACAAAAATGTGCATGTGAGTTAGGTTCAACATGTGGCCTATATACGATTATAAATAGCTGCTAAAATCTTCCTGAATACGGCGACATAAACATGAGAATATATTGACTTCCAAGGAATACAAATAATACCAAGTCTGGCAGAAAGACAGCAACATTGCTTGAAATTGATGATGACAATTGTTTATAACAGGAGAAAAAAATAGTTTTAGATACAATCATACAAATATAACTTTTGCAGTGTATTGAACCTGGCAATTAGGTGCCAGCTTGGAGACTTATTTCGCCTCCTGAAAGATAAAGCTGTCATCTAAACTGTGCACTGTTGAGCACGGAGGGAGCGTGGAAACTTGTGTGATGAGTGTGACATTGTTGTGATTGATAGATTTCCCCAAGCACCAATAAACCAAATCTGAATGGAGTTGTTTGTGAGACAAAACAAACACGCTGCGGCACCTAGCCACAGAGAGTTAGCATGCTAGGCTAGCCTGCTCCAGGGGAAGACACTGGAGAGAGGGTGATATATGACACAACCGTCATATTTTTCTGGTGTGGTTGTTGTATCCGTGCCTGAAATACTTTATATTCAGAGTTCTGCTAGGATTAGAGAAAAGGAAAAGTTGACTTACGAGCAGGCAAAGGCCACCAGAGCTCCGCTGACCACGATGAAGTCCAGAATGTTCCACAGGTCACGGAAATAAGCGCCAGGGTGGAGGATCAGTCCCAAGTCAATCATCTGGTGTCACAGCATAAAATAGAACAGAATAATTTGAGCTAATAATTCTTTTAATGCCTCTGCTATAGCTATTTTGACCTTGTTCCTCATTAGCTCATAAAAAGCACTTTAAGAGCGCTCTGCCTTCAAATGTAGTAGTGTCTTTTTAGTGACACAGCGCATTTTTCATCTTAAGGGTTTGGAAATAGGACATGGTTATCACAGCTGAGAAATGTAAACCGCAAACCCAATTAGCAATTCCAGGAACATGATCATTCTCCCTCCCAGTAAACACAGATTTGGTGATTTGCAGTTTGAAAGACAACTCGATGAAACCAAGCTAAATATGGTTTGAATGACTAAAATCTCAAAATGATAATCTCATACTGTAAACATATTAATTGTAATGCTGTTGGAACCATGGTTATGTAACCTTAACATCATGTGCATAGGCTACTCACCTTTATCACCATCTCAAAAGTGAAGACCCCCGTAAAGACATAATCCAGATACTTGAGAACCTGCAGAACAGAGGTTAAGAAAACATCCTGTGAGATGACTCAGATCCAGTGACAGATGTTTTCTGATTAAGATTCTTTTGAAGTGTGTGTGTGCGTGTGTACCAGTTATGCACAACATGTTCTTCTACCCTGTCAGAGGTCTCAAGCTCTGTCAGCTCTGCACTCCCCAGCTCTAACACAGATTGCCTGAACACCCACACACACGCAAACATACACCATCACCTTGCATTCCTTCTGCGCTCCTGACTTGAATAAGAATTAGTTGTGCGTGTCTGTCAGAATGCAAAAGCTCAAGTCTGTGCGCATGTATTATCCCCTTACTCTCAACATGGGTTCATATGTCAGGCACGGATGTAAAGAGTATTTAAAGATTCTGTCAAACTGGATGTGCGCCAAGTCAGTGACAACAATTGACCAAAAACGATCTAAAAACCTGTCAAACCCTGACTCTGTCTGACTGAGCCAGTCAGCTGAATGAAGTGTGTAAATCCGCAGGGATGCAAGCACATTTAATGCAAATACTAGTCTCTGTGACGATGCGTCTGTCAGCCAGTGTGTATGATGTGTCCTTCCAGATGTGTATTTATGAATTCCAGATGTCAGTGTGACTTACGTTGTTGCGCGGTGCATTCGCTTGCACTGGATCTTCGGCTGCCAGAGCAATGCTGCTCATTGTGATGACCAACAAGATGCACATTTCAAAGTAGCGTAGGTTGACCACGTAGTGACACAGCCGCCGCACCCTGCAAGACAACACACACACACACACACAGACATTTTAGAGTACACACAGAGAAGTGACAGCTCCATAGGTAACGTCCTTCTATAAAAGGTCAAGAAGCACACGCATATTCTTCCATGTCAAAACAATGTTTAGGTGGAAATGAATCTTGCATTTAATTTGTCTAATCCCCATCATGAGTCCATGATGATATGTGGGTCTGGAACGTGAATGGAGTGGTAAATCAAGAGATTCATCTTCTGCCTCAGCTCCTCAGATCCTGAGACACTAATTCACTTGAGGCACAAACACTTCATTTTTAAGGAGAGTGCCATGGCCTCAGACTTGAGGAGCTGGCGCCCTTCCCAACTGATTTACTCACAGCTACAAACCACCCCAGTGTGTGCTGGAGGTCATGGTCTAAAGCCAGAACTACATCAGCCTAAAGGAGAAACACAGCAAACACTGCTCTAAGGATGACAGTTCCTTCTGAAACTGAGGAACATGCCCCATCTTTCAGAATCTGGGAAAAGTTCTTACAGAAGTTATTGAACTTGTGGACTACCAGATGTTCTGGTTACGTAGGACCTAGATTCGCACCTACAGACTTGAAAATATGGTACGATACAAACACCCGTAAAACCAACATAAAACTCCTGTTGTGTGCAGCAGTTCTACAGTATGACAGTATAACTAGGAAGTTGATGGTTGATCTTTTGAACTTCGTTATTCTTGTACCTTAATAACGTGAATTTCGTAATAGTCAACCCTCAAAATTGCAGCTTTACAATTCAGTGTCAGTATGTTACAGAAAATGGAAGAAAGTATGGACAATATTTGTTAATTGATTCAAGGTTTTAATTTACTACAAACCAAGTTAGCATTAAGCGTAAGCTGCCCTTCCATTAGCTGTTAAGGGCGATTATTCATGAGTTGCAAAATAAAAGAATCTGTCGTATTCACACAAGTAATACAAGGCAAACATTTGCTTTGCATTTGGTCTGAACAAAGAGAGATTAGGTCACTAGAGAAGGCCATATTGTTTTTTTAGGGAAACACACAGTTGGTTAGCTGCAGTCTCAGGAGTGTCACAACACACATCTCAGAAAATAGAAGAGTCAAGCCCGGACTTTCCAGAGCCGCGCCGCGTTTAGAGTTAAGCTCAATTTGATCTCTCTGGTGATGCTCAATCTGCTGCACCGGCTGTGTTCCCCCACTACCAGAGAGAAAAGATTCCACATCCTGATAACAACTTGTATTAGATAGGGGGGTCAGTCCACCAAGTTCCCACGCCTCCTGCTGGCCAATGGCAACGCTCCAGACTCCTACTCATAAGCAAGTGCTATGTTCAAGTCCAGATATGAAAGCTTTAAAAAAGTAATGAAAGTGAATCTGATATGTTCCTCATTGAAAAGAGGTTGAATGTGTTTGAAAGTGTGTATGTATAATATGTGTCTATTAATTCTAAAGGACTGTTTTAACAAAGTGAGGTCATTACATCATTTTGGTTATCATCTTTGGATTGGCTAGGTGCTGTTAACTCATTTGACCCACTCTACATGGTAACATCCTAATCATTTGTGGGATTTATGAACTTTTTATCCTTAATTTAACCCAAGCTATCAATCTTATTCCACATCACTGCTCTCAGTCACTTGCAGCTACACTTACGGGTTAGTTTGCCCAAAGACGAACATGGAGCTGTAGGGGAGGATCTGCCGAGGCCCATTAGCCGCCTCCTCATCCTCCAGGTCTTTCTTCTCATCGCTGAATAAGAAGTTGTCACAGTCGATATTGTTCACTAGTGTGGAAAGATAAACACACTCATTAGCTCAAAGCAGCACAAACATTAGAGAAATACAAATATGGATACAAATTCCAGGCTTTTGGTCTGTGTGGTTTTATTGAAATATAATTAACTTGACAAGACGAGGCATGACAAATCTGAAAATCTTGGTTTATCATAAAAGCTGCTTACAAAAATGAACTTACTCTACTCATAAAGCTGCTATTACAAAGTCCCCCTAAAAATATATAGCATTTTTATACAATTAGAAACTGGAGTTACTAGACACAGGGTTCATACACTTTTTCACCAATGATTTTCAATGACTTTTCCATGACTTCTCCATGACCTTTACCTAATTTTCCATGACCAAAAAAAATTACTCTTTCTCAGCGGTACCACTGAAAATGGTTTATTTTAACATGGAACAGGAAAATAAGGTCTGGATATGAAACATGCTGTGCCTATCTAAAACAAATCCAATAGGCTTACTAGCTTCTACACGCTAAAGCAACTACAATCTCTCACCAGCAAAACACCTCGTCAGTTAAATGCCATTTTACGTTTCATTACTATACGATACAGTATGTATTATCATTATAGTATTACTATTTCGGCGATTAGCTAAAATATAAATTATATTTTATGCAACTTTAGTTACAGTTCCATGACTTTTCCAAAACTTTGGGAAAAATATTGTTTTCCATAACTTTTCCAGGGCCTGGAATTTGCATTATGAATTTCCATGACTTTTCCAGGTTTTTAATGACCGTAAGAACCCTGTAGACAATAATGGCATTCTCACCTGCGTCATTTCTACCTATTGATAGAGTTAATTAGCAAATAGGCACTAGGCTAAGATGGTAACCATGGTAACCATTATGATTATTTAGCATTAGCATGTAAACATTGTCCTTATGATCATGTTACTGTGCCGATATAAGTGTTGAACTCAAAGCATTGCAGTGCCAAAGTACAGTTTCACAGAGTCACTAGCATGGTTTTCAAATGTTAGTCTAAGTAAACAGAGTATTACATTGCAAAATAAATATTCCCCTTGCAGGATTCATAAAGTATGCCGTCCTCTATAGTGTATTTGACTTTTACTCATTAATTCTTCTGCTGAGATCTGAAGCCGTGGCGATATTCTTAATTAGCCTTAATTACCCCTAATGACACTGCTGTAAATTGATGACTGGTGGAAACATTATAATAAGATGTTTTAACCTCATAACAGATGCAAGTAACATCCAAAATTAAAATTAGTTATTATTATTTTCTCTGCTTAATGAGTTCTTTTTACAATGGGTGAACACAACGATCGACTGATTCATCCATAGCCACACGATCTTCTACGAATAACACTTCATTTACATGTCTTTATCTAATTCTAGTGTCTAATTAAGTCAAGTTAGAAATGAAGCAAACACCGGGTGGTCTGTGGATTATTTTCATCAACCTTTGCAACCTCTCTTCTCCTGATGGCGGTGTGTACTCACTGGGTATGATGGTGGTCTCTCCGGGCGGGGCGGTGATGGTGACGGGGATGACGATGGTGTTGCTGTTGAGGCCGGCCTGGCTGGCCCTGGTGGAGTTCTTCTGGTTGTCGGCGTCCTCCTGCTTCTCTCCAAGACTCAGGTTACTGCGCATGGGCTGCAGAGGACTGGAGGCCAGGCCGTCGTCCTCAGCATCCGGCTGCCTGTCCCTGGGGAGAGAGATGTGTGTCCATGTATCACAGGCTTCATTACACTCTGCTCACAGGGTTCTCAAAGCTTCGTGCCAAATTAGACCCGTTCGATAACATTTCTCTGTCCTCCTGGGATAGGATCTATGCTGCTAGACTAGAAATGCTACCAAACACACTATCATATGGTAGTGGAATTGTATTTCTTACATAGTGTCTTAGAATATATGTTTTCCGTCTAAAAGATCCACTAGAATTAATTAAGCCGAGCCAGACACAAAACAGAGAGCTGAAGCGAGTGTGTGGATGATGTTATGACATGCAGCTGTTATGCCTATACACCATGAACAAATATTCAAAACAGACAAAGAAGATATAAAATGAAGCAAGACTCTGCAACTGTACGTCTGGTTTCTAACTTGAAATGTATTCAGAAACTAAACTTGGTGGAAAGTTAAGAGAAATGTGATGCTTCCGGATCAGCCAACAGATGCAAAGGGATGCAAGCAATGCTTTTCAGTTTGTATTCTGGCTGTGTAATGCTGTACTTTGTATGGTAATGAAACACTCTAAAATAATAAGTTCTCCATTTACTAACACAGTGCATTAGTGCTTCTGCTTTTGCAAGCAAAGCATTAGAGCAGCAAAAAAATGTAGTGTGTAAAATTTGAAGAGTATAAAACAAGAACCAAGTTATAATACAAAAACAGTGCTGTAGTTCGGATAAGAGCTCTACAGGGCTGCAGGGAGGACGTATTTTTGAAAAGAAACCCAGAGGTTAATTATTGAAGAAAATAAGCTTATGTGTATATGTTTATGATACTTGGTCTTTTTGTTAAGCCAGATAATCTTCAGAAACAAAAGACAATTGTATTACTTTTGAAAATATTATCGCCTTAAGTCAAAAGCTAACGCTAGACTAGAACTACAAAACACAACAACTCCTAGCTGGTGTTCATAACTGTGTCAATATGTCACAATATGTCGATCTCACATGCTTTTTCAAAGAAGACCATGAAAATGCAGATTGGGGCCAAAACCTCTACAGCAGGGATGGGCAAATGGCGGCATCCTCCTTTTGCAGCCCTCAGATTAATTTATAAACAACGTAAATAATATAAAATTAAAAAATAATTAAAAAAATTACTTTTTATTTTTTTACTTGTAGTACTGATACCGTCCACTAGACTCCTAGTTAGGTCGCAAACTGCGTACATGATTTCGTTCGGCAGCCAAATACCGCAAAATAATCTGTGATGCGTTCGTGTGTATTGTGTTTGTTTCCCGGGGAAACACTTGGCTGCCATGACAGGTGTCTGTGTTGATATTCCCCTTATTGTGGAATAAGGGGAATGCAGAGACAGGCTACCAGTGTCTTAGGTTCAAGTTAGACAACTAATGTCTGGGTTAGTGTTCATGACTTCATGTTTATGTCATCTTAATGTTTAATCTTGATGCACACACTTTCCGTGCTTTCCAATAGTTTAAAATAGTTGTATTCCACTGTTAAATAACCTGTTCAATACAAACATGCCACTTGTAAAAATGAAATAACATTTCTGTGAACTGATATTTGTTTAGTGAGCTTATTAGAGGATGTTCCCTGAAAGATTGTAAAATGTCAATGAAGATGTCAGAATTCGTATATTTGTTAATAATTACATACAATACATGGAATTTGTGTGTGTGTGTGTTCCAAGAGAATCTGCGGCCCCTGGTGGCCAGTACATACATTATGTGGCCCCCACCACCATCCAAGTTGCCCATCCCTGCTGTACAGAGTCAGCAAATACACATCAATGCACCTTTGGTTAGGGTCAGTGTGTTAGCAAACACATTTTACAAGACACCCACATGCTTTAGAATTCAGGAGTGGTGTCATTACTGGCATATGTTATGTAGTAGTATAACACATGTAAATCTCTTGTACTTGTATTTACCACAGACCTCATTTCAGGCCTCTTACAAAACACCCATTGAAAACCTATTGGCTACAAAACAATGGAACCAGAAGTGCAAAAAGGCTGTCTAATTTCTTTGATGTAGGACTGTATCTGTATCTTTAATAATTGTGAATAGTTTAGGACAGTCAGGATGTAGCATGGCCTCTGTATAGTTTTTAATTGCATATCCAATAATGAATACTTATAGAGTTTAATGTCTGCCGTCTTACCTGTGACCTTTGAATCCATTCTTGTTCCTCTTACAGTCGTCTCCATCGAGAGTAGAGTGCGCTCTGACCATCCGAGAGCAGCGTCCCCTCCTCTCTCCGTTACTCTCCCCTCCTCCTCCCCCCTTCCCCCTGTGCTCTCCCTGTGCTCCGTTGGCTATCACCCCGTTCCCCTCTTTGGGTGAACGATGGGAGTGATGGTGGCGGTGTCCTCTCTCTTCTCCTCCTCTGAAGTCTTTGTTGTCCTCCTCAGGGGAGCCGGCCTGGTGGTTGTGCCGGTGTCCCTGTCCTCCTTCGTCGTGGCTGTGGCTGCTGTCCCCTCTCCTCTCTCTGTCCCCGTTTTGGTCTCTGCTCCGGCTGTGGTGGGTGTGGTGCCTCCCTCCGTGGCCTTCCCCTCCATCCCTGCCCTCCCCGTTCCTCTCGCGGTGCCGGTGGTGCCTCCTGGAGTGAGTTTGGTTTTCTCCCATCCCGTCGTGCCTGAATTCCCCCGTCTCTTCGCGTCCTCCGTCTGGAGACCTGCAGGGTTTGTCGCCGTTCTTGGCCTCCACCACGAGCGGCCGGTCCAGGTGAGTCATCATGTCGGGGTGCAGGTGGAGGGCGGAGGCCAGCTGCAGGCGCTCCTCAGGTTCCAGCTCGTTGAACAGAGCCTCGCTGCTCGT